>NW_028282654.1:0-29611 GCF_059751285.1 Brachycentrus maculatus
TCCCAACCCCAACCCCAACCCCAACCCCAACCCCAACCCCAACCCCAACCCCAACCCCCAACCCCAACCCCAACCCCAACCCCAACCCCAACCCCAACCCCAACCCCAACCCCAACAGCAATGCAAGCAATAAATATCGATAATCAATGAAACTAAATTACACCCATACAAAATAATAAGTACTATTTATTTAATAGCCTAGAAAGAAGATAATAGTTGTAACATATACTCCGACATTTACAAAAATGACAAGAAATATTATGCAGATTATTTATAATCAACGCAAAGGACATCACTATGCGGCATTAATCTGAAGTGGCCATATTACTTTGGGGTTTAATGAATATCTCGGAATCTAATGGTTCATATGGACATTACTATCTCTGTATGATACTCGTAAAGGATAGCGATCATGCAATTTGTAGGCTATTCAAATCATATAATGATCTATGATCTAATAATGTAATCAAATAGTTTTAAACAATCAAAATTCCCATAAAGATATTTTAAATAATGATTTAAGGAACTGCTCAGAATTATGATTTTCTCAAGGAACTTGGACTTGGCGCAGAAAACAAAGGATGTTACTTTAATGGTCAGTGGCAAGGAAGTGGAGAAATTCTGAAGTCTTTCAACCCCAGTACTGGTGAACTTATCGCAACTACTGTTGGAGCATCAACAGAAGAATATGAGCAAGCATTGAAGGCTATGGAGTCAGCAAGGGAAGAATGGGCATCGGTACTTATTTATTTTATTATAGTTGCCAATGCCCTACAGAGGGTAGATCGTTCGACAAATTGGTGATGCTTTTAGAGTCAATAAGTAAAGACTTGGAAAGATACTTTCATTGGAAATCGGGAAGATCTTATCTGAAGGTCTTGGTGAAGTCCAAGAAGTTATCGATCTATGTGATATGGCTTGTGGGTTGTCAAGAACAATTGGAGGCTCTATTATTAATTCTGAAAGGCCACAGCATTTCATGATGGAAGTGTGGAACCCACTCGGAATTGTTGGAGTTATTACTGCCTTTAACTTCCCCTGTGCAGTATTCGGATGGAATGCTGCGATTGCTTTGATTACTGGGAATCTTGTATGCTGGAAAGGAGCTCCTACTGCTTCTTTGATTACAATTGCATCTGCAAAGGTCATTGGGTAAGTTTTCGCAAAGAATAAACTGAATCCAAATATTCTGACTGTTGTACAGGGTGGAATTGAGATTGGTCAGAAAATGACTGAAGATAGACGAATCCCATTACTTTCTTTCACAGGCTCAACCAAAATCGGAAAGATAATCCAGCAAAAAGTCGGCGATAGATTCGGAAAGACTTTACTCGAACTAGGAGGAAATAATTCAACAATTATTATGCCTGATGCCAATTTGTAAATGGCATTCAAAGCTTGCACTTTTGCAGCTGTGGGAACTTGCGGCCAAAGATGCACCTCGTTGAGAAGATTAATTATTCATGAGAGTCATTTTGATGCTTTTGTGGATAAATTGGTGAAGGCTTATGGCACAGTTAAAATTGGGGAAGCCATTGATACTAATACTCTTTGTGGACCTCTTCATTCTGAGTTTTCTTTAAAATTGTTTGATCAGACAATTTAAAAAATAAATGCCGAAAAAGGAGCAAAGATTCTTTGCGGAGGAAAGAGAGTTGAAAGAAAAGGGTATTTTGTAGAACCGACAATCGTATAAATTGAAAGCAACTCCCCACTTCTTCAGGAGTAGTATTTTTGCCCAATTTTATTTGTGATGAGATTTAAAACATTGGAAGAAGCCATTCAGCTAAATAACAATGTACCGCAAGGCTTGAGCAGCAGTCTCTTTACGCAAGATATCAGTAATGTTTTCAAATGGACTGGACCTTTGGGTTCAGATTGCGGAATTGTTAATGTTAACATTGGTAACTCAGGTGCTGAAATCGGAGGAGCATTCGGAGGTGAGAAGTAAACAGGAGGAGGTCGTGAATCTGGTTCCGATTCCTGGAAACAGTACATGAGGAGAGCAACTTGCACAATTAACTATGGGAAAACAATGCCATTGGCCCAAGGAGTTAGTTTCGACCTATGATTTGTAACGAATATCAAAAACCATACAAATAAAAAACCATACAAATATTATAATCATGACCTAATTATTCAATTATACCGAATCCATATATAATTGACCAACAACTGCATGGGACTTTTATTCTTCATGAAGAGACCTATCATCCTCCAATTTGCTTAAGTTTAAGTTTAAAGAGTTTATACTTTTTTAGAGGATTGCAACAATAAATACTCTTATCCAGATATCTAAGTTATCACCAGTTTAGATATTTTATCTAAACATGCAAGGCGAAGCAATTAAGAAAATAGGATGGATAGGGACAGGAGTCATGGGTGCTCATATGTGCAAGTTTCTACTTTCTAAAGGATATTAGCTAGCAGTTTTTAATCGCACCGCAAGTAAAGCTCAACCTCTACTTGATTTGGGAGCGAAGTGGCTGGAACCTAAATAAATAGCCTCCTCCTCGGATATAGTTATACTGATGCTAGGCTATCCGAAAGATGTGGAAACTATGGCATTTGGCACCAATAACGATGGAGTAATCAGCCATATGAAGCCAGGGTCAATACTCATTGATCATACGACTAGCACTCCGAATTTAGCAGAGAGGATCTATGCTGAAGCTGCAAAATATCAAATCGGATCGATTGATGCGCCTGTTTCCGGAGGGGAAATCGGGGCGAAAGAGGGGAGACTAGTGACAATGTGTGGGGGCGATCGGAAAGATATCGAAAGAGTTTAGTCTATTCTATCAGCTTATAGCAGGAAAGTTCAGCATAATGGCCCTTCTGGCAAAGGACAACATACTAAAATGGCCAACCAAATTGCATTGGCCGGGACTATGGCAGGAATGGTGTAAGGCCTGCTTTATGCTAGCAAAATGGGACTAGATGTCAATCAAACAATAGAAACACTCAGCCTTGGAGCCGCATCCTCCGCATCTCTGACTAACATGGGCCCAAAGATTGCAAACAGAAACTTTGACCCAGGATTCTACGTTGAGCATTATGTTAAAGATATGGAGATTGCTCTTGACTAAGCAGCAAGGGTCGATTTATGCTTGCCTTGCCTAGCTTTAGTCAAACAATTCTACACAGCCTTAAAAGCTCAAGGACATTCCCGATTAGGCACTCAATCCTTAATCTTAATTTTGGAGCAAATGAACAACCATCGAATCGAACCCAAAAAGTAGTGATTAAAAGTTGTTATAATTAATTCGTGCAGGAGTATTCATTTTAATAAATATATAAATATCCAGAGGAAGATGCTTGGAAAGACGATCCAGAGAATGTTCAGTACTGCTCCAAATGTATGGATCAATAAACATACGAAAGTCATTTGTCAGGGCATGACTGGAAATCAAGGGACATTTCAAACTCAGCAAGCTTTAGACTATGGCACTCAGATGGTTGGGGGAGTCTCCCCAAAGAAGGCTGGAACTACTCATCTAGGACTCCCTGTTTTCAAGGATTGCCGATAAGCCAAAAAATCTACTGGGTGCACTGCTACAGTTATTTATGTGCCTCCCCCACAGGCTGCCCAGGCCATCATTGAAGCAATCGAGGCTGAAATCGAACTCGCAGTTGTCATTACTGATGGTACAATATAATTAATCTAGGTATTCCTCAACACGACATGATCAAGGTCAAGCACGTCCTTCGATCTCAAAGCAAAACCAGAGTCATCGGCCCAAATTGTCCAGGCATTATCAAGCCCAACTAATGCAAGATTGGGATCATGCCTGGATATATCCATAAAACAGGGAACATAGGAATTGTGAGTCGATCTGGAACACTTACTTATGAGGCTGTGGATCAGACCACTAGAGCTGGGCTCGGTCAATCCACAGTTGTCGGAATTGGAGGAGATCCATTCAATGGAACTAACTTCATTGATGTACTTTCGAAGTTTGTGGTTGATCCAGAAACCAAGGGTATTGTCATGATTGGAGAAATTGGTGGTGAAGCTGAAGAATAGGCAGCCGATTGGCTCAGCAAAAACAACAAAAGCAAAAAGCCAATTGTCGGCTTTATTGCTGGCCTCACAGCACCCCCTGAGAGAAGAATGGGACACGCAGGAGCAATAGTCCAAAAAGGCAAAGGAGACGCCCTCAGCAAGATAAAAGCCTTATAATAAGCCGGAATCGTTGTCTCGCGATCTCCATCCCTTATCGGCAAACACATGCTCGAATAAATGAAAAGACATGGGCTAGTTTGATAAATATGCTTCATCATGAATATAATTTTAATAATTAATGCTCATTCATGATGCAATATCAATAGCAAGAAGGGGATCTGGATCTGATTAAGCATTGAGTGTGTCTGTGATACTCAAAGTCAGTATAATTTAATGAGAAAAGACTGGTTACAATAATTATAATACAATAGCCAGCTCAGATAAGATGAAGAAAACTCTATAGATTAAGGCAAAGAACTCTTCCAATCTTTTTCACAACAGATCTTCCGCCGATCTCTCTAAGGCGAAGAATAAAAAGACTGCATCAAACGCTCTACTCAAAAGCCATGAAAAAATAAAAAGTAAGCAAATCCCTAGCAAGTCCAACAACGAGCCGAGCTTGCCAACATAGAGCAAGTACAAATTTCGTAAAGACTCCTTAAAAATAAGTGAAGAGCAATAATTAATCAAGGATTTTCCTTAATTCCAAAAACTGAAAGATCTTGAGAAGTAGTATCGAAATCTACTTGATGACAATAATGCCAGCATTAAATGGCTGGTCCCTAGGAACATCCCTTCTAACTCATTTAATACATTTGCAGATTATGTGAATGATAAGGATTTTGCAGAGCTTGACAATCTGAGTATAAATTTATTGCATTACGTGTGTAAGAAAAGAGTGTTTCGGGACGAAGATTTCGACTTTATTTATCAGACGATGGTTGCGAAGTTTCCAAAGTTCGAGGAAGCAATCAGGCAGATTATGACTGAAGTTCTGGTTGTACTGGATTCTTGAATATATGCGGTTCTGGAATATATGTGGATTCTTTGAAGACCTCATAAATTATATCCTACTTTTTCATTCTTTAAATACTAATTATTTTATTTTATTTTATCCTATTTATTTTATTTTATGTTATTTTATTTTATTTTATGTTATTTTATTTTATTTTATTTTATTTTATTTTATTTTATTTTTGTTTTTGTTTTATTATTAAAAATTAGATTGTATCAATGTGAAGTATATATATTCGAATTATTGCATTTCCTACGCATTGACAATCATCACTTCCATATCTCTTGAACAAAATCATTGATATGAATGAATATCATAAATTGAAAGATAAGTGAGATGAAATGGATCATGTTATTTCTATTATTCTGACTGCCCATCCACATCCATACATCGCCAAACGATAGTTTCTATTTTCAGTTAGCTTGCAAACATACTTGCATCGCTGTTCTGCATCCTCAATTGTTGCATGAGGGTCGGATCCTAATGACAGCTTGAACACAATAACAGATGTTTCAGCAATTATGTGTTACATTTCGCTACCTTCCACTAATTTAAAGCCTTTTCCTTATTTATTGTATAAGCTTTTGAAATTGTGGTAGGGGTATGTATCGATATCGTGCTCATCAAGGACAGATAAGCCACAGTTTGAAACATAGGGGAATTTTATGGCATGAATTCTTAGGCAATGATTGCCTATTCCGAATGGCCGATCCGTATATATCCAAGGCAAGAAACTCGCAATATTTTCCATTTTGGGAAATGTTACAATTCCCTTTTCACACGTGATTTTCGCACTGCCGATATATTTACTGCGAAGAAGCCCATAGTTAACTTTTGTGTCATAATGCTGAGGCAAAGATTTACGTATATTTTAACTCTCTTAAACCTTACTGATAATTTACTTTAAATTCTTTTTGAAGCCAGCACTCGCATTGTTCAAAGCCTCTGCAATTTAATCCAACTTTTAATTCATCATCAGTAACTATTTATAAAGCGCAGGAGACAAATGGGTATTGATAACAGTATTTGCATATTGAGGAGTGCACTCTGATTTCAATGCTTTTGCCAGACGCTCCAAGGAATACATCGATGTATATTTGTCTTAGAGAGCCGTCGTTGAGTACATTTCTTTGAAGGATTAAAAGAAAATGTCTACCGTTTTCATAATCTTTTATTTGAATTATGAGAAAATTGATTAGACGTAAGAAAAGGCTTAAAGTTTACGTATTTTTTTGTGAACAGCAATTCCTAAGGGGTCGTTGGGATAGTCAGGGATCTTTTGCCAAGGATTCTATGTTATTTATTAAGTCGGATGAAAGTATTTACTGCATTCCGAGGGATGTGAGCGCAAGGTGAGACTATTTAAGCATCGCTGGTCTGGTTTAGAGCAGTATGGGTTCAAACAAACAATGTAGATCTCTTATTTCTTATGATTCATCGAACCTCTTATATATTATGTCTCACTTCTTAACTACAATAACCACAATAACTGCTATTTTGTAATCAAAAGTACAAATAGTTTTATTATAAGATATATCAAAAAACATCATAAAGATCTCAGCCATGCATCCTTAACAGAAACACCGCCTATATCTCAAAAACATCAAATAATTAGTTCCTATTTCAACAACAAAACAACAATTTCTACGGATGAAATAATGCCAAAATCTCCAAATTCTTAATAACTATTCAGTCATTGTTTCATCAACTGGCATCATCGATAAAATAGGCCCAATCCATGAAGTTTAAGCATACATTGCATTGAATAACTTGTAATTTGAAGAGACAATTGATTGCACTAAATTCTGTGTGATTCCTGGTTATGTCGATGCGCATACTCATGCTGTATTTGCGGGGGATCGTTCGTTATAGTATGACATGAAACTTAATGGTATGGGATATGTCTAGATTTATTAACGTGGCCTAGGAATTAGGCATACGACTAATTCTGTGGCGAATGCAACTGTTTAGGAACTTGTTACAAATCTTGATCGCTACCTTCCTCGAATGAATAAATTAGGGACAACTACATTATAAATTAAATCAGGCTATGGTTTGAATGCTGAAAATTAAGTTAAAATGCTGAAGGCTATTGAAGTTGCCAAAAATTGTTACAAAGATAAATTGACAATTGTCAGCACTTTTTGTGGGGCTCACGCAATTCCAAAGGGTAAAACATAAGCTGAACAAACTGAAGATGTCATTAACAGCCAAATTCCAGCTGTGAAGAAGGCCATTGACAATGGCTAAATTTCTCCAGTTTTCATCGATGTTTTTTGTGAGAAAAATTTCTTCGAAGGAGAAAGCAGCACAAAAATTATGTAGTAAGGAAAAAAAATAGGGTTAATTCCAAGTTTCCATGGCGACTAACTCAACAATTTAGAATCAGGAGTAATCGGTGCCAAGGTTGGTGCACGCGCAATCAGCCATCTTTAAAATGTAAATATGTATCACATACAAATAGCTTTCAGATGCAAGTATCGAAGCCATGTCTCAGAATAACATCGTAGGAGTTCTTCTACCCACAACTCAGAATATTGAGAATCGATTCCTCCAATAAAGAAAATGCGGGAAGCCAACATGATTGTTGCTTTAGGCAGTGATTTCTGTCCGAATGCCTTTTGCTACAATATGGGTCTTACTGCTCATTACTCTTGCACAAACTATCGTCTAACCCCGAGTGAGGCAATTGTTGCTGCTACTCTCAACTCAGCATATTCCCTGAACCTCAGCGATAAAGTAGGCAGCATTTAATAAGGAAAAAATGCAGATTTATTAATTCTCGACATCGAAAGCTGGGTGTATATTGTATACCAATTCGGGGACACCTTCATTCACTCTGTGATTAAAAATGGGAAGATACTGAAACTCTGAGTCAGCTCAGATAAATGAAAGATATGAAACAATTCAATGCAAATTTATTTATTAATAGTTATCGAATGTTTTATTATAGAGTTTGTTATCCTGATAATGGTAGGTATGTTTCCTAATTTAAATAGACTCCTTCACATGGATGAATGGAACTTTGAATTGAATTATTTATTCGAAATTATTTGTTAACATATTTTTATGTAATTCAGTTTTGAATATTCTTCTGACTTGCTTAATTCTATTTGTTTTGACATTAACCTAAATTAAGAGATTATAGATTGTAGATTATAGAGAGCAGATTACATAGTACATAGTGCAGATTAAATATCACAGATTACTCAAATTTAAATATGATCAAATCGATTTCACTATTTGCCAATTCTCACATATATCAGATATCACATAACAGATATAATTAGGAAAGATCAGTGCTTATTTAAATAAGAAGCATTATGCCCATAAAGTGCACGTACTTCATTAAGTTTAGCTTTCAGTTTTATATTTTGTCTTCTAAGCCTGGCATTCTCTAGAGCCAATATCTCCGCGTCAGACTGCTCCGATCTTTCAGAATGCTCAACCGGAGTCCTATACTCGAAATTGAGTGATTACTCAATATCAGGTTCCTCCAGAATTTCAGACAGAACCCTCTTAATCGATTTTTAATCCTAAACAAATGGCTCCAGTTCCCCACTTTCTTGCAACTTCTCTTCAATCCAACTCATAAACTATCTCCACTCATTATAATTATACAGTTTCAATATCTTTTCTTGATCGCTTTGGATTTATCTATTGCTTTGTTGTTGGTTATGTGGCAGCTTGCGAGATTCTTGATGTTTTTGATTTACTGCATGGAGTTTAGAGTTCTATTCTTCGAGCAGTTTGAAATTTTATGCGATTTTAATGAGTAATGATTAGTTTTAGAGCCATTTCTGTTCTCGATGGGGGTTGTCGTTGAGAGTTTAGTTTTTCATTGTTTGTCGATTGCAAAATATTGTTGTTAGATTAGATTAGATATTAGATTGGATTAATAAATATATATTTATATCTGTATCCATGATTCTGAGAAAACCCGTACATTAATATTGATAAATATACAAATATATAGTCACACGATTTGTATACTCATTTTAGTCTCATCCTCAGAAATACTAAATCTACTCTTATTGGAATTATTATTAATATTTTAACTTATAAAACAACAACACAGCAATAGTCTATAATTCTACTCAACTAACTTAAATAGTAACTCCATTAAGATTTAACAACATTGGATTCATATAGATTATACTGGCATTTAATTTGTTTATTTGTTTTGATTAATTTAAATTAAATTCTAAGGAATGGCCTCAAATCGAAAACTGCTCTCGTCCAGCATTCTCATAGTTTCCTTTTTCTTCATCTTCCATGCAACTCAAGTATCGCGGATTGAGGATAGAACAAAATTCATCGATACAATTGCAAATAGTACAATCGCCATATTTTTCTATGGTTCTGAAGATAGTGCAGAATCAACTGCCTTCCACAGTATTCCGTCATTAGAGAAATAACTGTATTCAAGTTTATCATTCTATTTCATATCCTCCTCAAGTCTCAAACTCTCCAAAAACGAGCCCTCTCTTTTTATTTACCGAAACATCGAGGGAAACTAATGGCTACAATATTCAGGCTCTTTCGATAAGCAAGAAATGTCAAATTGGATCAAATCCAATTGTTTCGACAATCTCCAAGAAATCAAAGGTGAAGAAATTGACGATATGCTTATCAATGCGAAAAGTGGGTTTATCTTATTAGATATGAAACAGTTTTAGTTGCTACCTACAAGAATCCTCCTAGATTCATACTGTGAGCAGATGCAGATAATGTGCAGAAAGTGCACACTTGATAATTAGTCATTGAGGATGGTTGTGCAATTAATGTAGGCTAATGATGATTACGGAGTCTCAAAGTTGGCTTATTGGAATGGAAAGACTTCTAAGTTTCAGATTGTTAAGCAAATTGCATTGCATAAGCTATAAAGTATATTATCTTGTTATAGTTTAGGGAAGCATTTGGTGGAATTGCATGAAGGGAAGGAAGGGCTTGCTAAGTTATAAACAGAAAAAGTAGTAGATTCTGCTCCGAGTTAAATAAAGGTTGAGGAGGGTTCTGCGAAAGTTGAGGAATTGTGATGAAATCTGGCATTATATGGAAGATTCATATTAAAAACATTTTGGGATCTGTTAATACAATTGTTAGAACTGCTAAAAATACGATAATTGGTTAAAACAAATAAAATGAATAATATTCAAACATATACACATACACATACACATATATATAAGCCTACTATGTCCGCAATCCCCCTAATATAAAGCAAAACAAAAGATGCCATAGCAACCCTAGAAGTGTGCAAATAAGGCCTACTCTTTCTTAGAAAACTTCGCAATAAAAAGGTAACTTATATTCCAACCATAGCTTCGTATTTTGTTCAATATCTTCAATGTCAATACTCCCCAGGAGAAAGTTGTCGAGTTTAACCAAAATCTAATTAACTATGACCATGATTAGTCAGAGCAACAGTCCCCCAAATAAAATCTATACAATTAAAACACACAAACTCAACAATAATCTCACAAAAATACAAACAAATAATAACCCACATCATAAAAATTACTCTCCTATCAGACCCAATAGACATAGAATCCGACCCACATCAAAAAAACAAATGAATATAAATAACATTAAACTCCACGTATTTAAATATCATCGTATAACAAATAGTTATCTGATGATCGTGTTTTTCTGATTTTTAATCTCTATGCGGTTGTTGCAGTTCAAGAGGAACATTTGTAATTAAAGGTCAATAATTAATAATGCAATTAATAGCAACTGAAATCAAGAAATAAAAACAGTAGTGATAAGAATATTCAGAATAGTCATAAGGAAAATGGAACGAGCTTCCTCTTTGTGCTTGGATATTTGGTTGCATCGACATTCTTCTATCATCATGAAGGTCCTTTTTCGGAGGATAGCCATCTGACTGCTCTTCTTAGTCGGCTATTCAGTCTTTTGAGAAACACCGAAATCATGAAACTGTAAATTTATCCCTTATATTTAGTTAATAATAAATAAAATACAAAAGCGGATTCTCCAAAAAACCATATTTCATGTGCATCTTCCAATAGAAATCAAAACAACAATAAAAAAGTAAAGATAAACGCCTATAATTCCGATAATTTTACAAATACAGCAACAAACATAATAAATCTTTCAATGAGGCTGTCGATACATTGATTGATTATTTCCCAGAACGCTCCGCGATTAATCTAAGCAATTCAAACATGTATGATAATATTTTTAAATATAGGGTCAGACAGCTTGGAGAGTAATATAATGCAAATATCTTAGGACGTCAAATATTTAACTTCGAAATCACAGGAGCAGTTTTTGAGAATTTATGTTTCGAAATTTGTGAGATTTACAATGTTAATGCACATGCAATGAAGGAGGGTAAGGAGGGTAAGAATATACAGAAAACAAATCCCAACAATTAGATAACAGGCGAGCTATTCTCGAGCATAGATCTAATAAAAATATACAATAAAATAATAACAAATCAAAAGAAAAGAGTACAAGATATCTCCCTCGAAACTTATTACCATCTTAAAACAAATCTCATAAATAAATTACCCCTATCAATGCTCTAACTTTCAGAACTTCACAAATAAATAACCTCATAAATTATGCACGATATCCTTGAAACTGCGGCAAATTGCATGTAAATCACCTAATACAAAACAATCCATACGAACATTAATTAGATAATAGCCGCCAAATATTAATAGATTATTTTGGAGAATGCGGAGAAATTAAGAGATCGCATTAATAGGTGTTATGAGCTTGTCGAGCAGCCGACTCCTTAGCTATAGACACAATTGGAGAACATATCGAGTTAAAATATTTGTGATTTATTCTAATGCATTGAATAGAGATTGTAAATCTTTCTGAGTGAAATCTAAATTTAGTCAGCAGTTAAGAATATGCTTTGTAGGTTGATTTCCGGGTATTTTTAGAGAATTACTGAACCAATTAGCACTGTCCTCGAAAGAAAAGACCAATAAATATCAAAACTAAAAGATCAAATAAGAATTGCATAAAACAAACTGACAAGCTGCCAAAACAAACTGAAGATTGTATAAGGATAATATCTCTATACTCTGGAAATCAACGAATAATTCAAGAAGAAGCTACTAAAAATTAACGACGAGCCATCCGCATCGATTTCTTGCAATTCGAATCACACGAACTATACTTCTTAGACAGTTTCCGCACTCTTTCACAAAATGAAAACTCTTGAGGATACTCTAATTGATAAAGATAAACAGATTCACACTTTATCGACAATAATCTCGAAAATAGAGCATGACTACAATAGCAAATATCTCTCAACATCGAAGCCTAAATTCTCGAAAGATATCCAACAGTTCATCTCAGATGTTACCCACAAAATCAATGATATTCATAAAGTGTTCGAACAATTGAAGAACATTGAAGGATTTTATAAGGATGTTGCCAAATAACTCTAAGAAAAGAAGAAGTACTACCAAAAGGAGGCTATTGATACAAAGTAGAAGCTGGTCATCTAAACTGCGAGATTATAGAAATCTATTAAGGAGAATACGATGCTGGAATAAATTGTCAATTAGTCGAGAGCTGCGATCACAGTCCTAAACGATCTTGGAGAGCAGTATAAGCAAGTTATTGATGAGAAGGAGACAATGGAGGTAAGGTATAAATGTTTGTTGCATGAAATTTAGGGGGAAATGGATCAGTATCGGAAGACTCTTTAGTTGGTGGCTGAATGTCTCAAAGTGAAGAAGATGGATGCTTTGAAGAAGTATGAAAAGGTTACTGAAATCAAAGAACTCAAAAATCTTATTAAGGATATTGTAAACAGCAAATGATATAAATGTGATCTTTCATTTTATTTTGAATAGTCCATCATTTTTTTTTTCCGACTGCGTTCTTTGCTTTTACGTTCAGTTGGATTTTAAATGGAGGTATACTTCCAAACACTTCAAACGGACTGCTTAAGCATAGAGTATAGTTTCCAATTGGAAAATCATCAGGCAGCTCAAAGCGTTACAAGTAAGCAACTCCCATATTTGATAGAACTTTTATAGTTTTGTCTTTCTCACTTGCCTTTTAAATAAAAGCGGTTACTTTTAATTCGGGTTAGTTTCCTTTAGGTGGAGCTTTCCCTCCCTTTTTTGCGCCTTCTTATTCTCCTTTTTTAGCATTTTCTAGCTTAATCTCTTAATTTTAAATTCTCTTCTTTTTGATAAGTTCGCGATAATCGACCTTCATGCAATTGCTTTAGTTTTCTTCGCTTTTCCACAACCTTATGAGAGTGGGCCGATTGCCCTCCTGATCAACTAACACTAGCTCTGGCTTAATCATTCTTGGCTGGCTGAAATTGGGCATAGGTGGAGGATTCTTATTCTTTTTATTTTAATTCTGCCATTCTTTCACCATCTTCTCTATTTCTTATGCAGTTGGTTGATTCGGGTCCAGCTGCTATTATTCTTGGTAGCAGTATTGCACTTTGAGCCAGAGTTAATTCTCAGATTATAGTTCGTATTAAATCACAGGGTTTGTAGGGTTAACCAATGTGTAAGCATCAGATTAGACATTCGACTATTGTTCAGGGTTCTTCGATATTGGAGTGGATGCAAATAAAACCTTAATCTGATTCGGATACACTGAATATATAAAGAAAGCTCATACATTTGGGGAGACCCTGAGTGAATTACCCTTGATAAGAATAACCATCATGAGTAACATTGGTATAGTTACCATTTCCCTCGAATTTGTTGTTCTTGAACTGTCCTAAATATCGATAGCTGTTCTCTAGCCATGATGAAGTTTATTCCCCTGGGTCTGATTTTATGCCATTTTAGTATGATCCATTGAATTGATAGTTGTAAGAGTTTATCTTTATGTTCTAACCATGGACTTTATCGTTGTGGAATTAGCCTTCGATTTTCATTGTTTTGGTTTGTAGGGTTCCTTTTCCGTTTTTCATGTTGTTTTTGTAATTGCCCTCGTAGGTTTATGTTGGAGAGTTATATTTTCCAATGCCCGATTTTTATCCAAATTGCAACGTACCATGGTATGTGCTTCCATCCGCGTAGATAATATCAGCCTCTCCCATCAGCTCATCATTAACAAACTCCCCTCTGATGACTGTACCGTTACCGAGATGGAGTTCCCCTTTGCCTTGTTTTTTGCCTTGGGTGTAATTGCCTACAAATTTAAAATACTTATTGGAATAATGGTAAGTGCCATTACCTTCGCGTAGATTTGTGATTGGGTCGACCGGCCCTTCATATTTCTAATGAGCTATGATAAATTGTTACATCTGTTTGATGCCCTTTTTTGGGAATTATCTTCTACATGATAATTTGGCTCTCATTGTTTTCGATGGGGAGCTCAACTAATTACTCGAGAGGGAGAGATCGCTTATAAGTGGCTTTGAGGGGGGATTTGGTTTTATGTGCAAAGTTCATTGATTGTATGGATGGGCGGATTAATTGTATGGATATATGGAATGCGAAACTTTATGTGCACTTTATGTGGATAAGTTATATTATTTGATTGTCCTAATGATATGTATGTTAGAGATGTACGGGATGTTTTAGATGTAAGGGATGTTAGAGATAGCATTTGTTTGTTGACTATTTGTTTGCATCAATAAACATAATGTCTTTCGTTAGAAAGTTTGTTAGTAAGTAAATAAATAAATAGTTCATTTGTTTTATAGATATTCTTCGATATTCTCAAAATACTAGAATGATCGCCATAAATCATATTATATACAATAAGATTGCATTATAGCCTCCAAGAAAGGAGATAGCTATATATATATAAATGACAGGACAAAATATAATTGCAATTTAAATACTTCTTGTATATACTCACATGGCTATATTTCCATTAACTGTTCCTGGTGCCCATTCTATCAAAGTTCCTTAAATATACTAACGCAGTCCTTACATGAATCGTCAATTAGGGTACTTCATCAGCCAACTCGTCTATTACTGATCCTCATAATTAACTATATTCTCTGATTATGAGTCCGAGGTTGATATCGAAAGTTTCTGGGTTCTTTCTACAGTTTATGAAACTGATTCTATTGATTCTATTGATTTTATTGATTCTATTGATTCTATTGATTCTATAGCTCCGACGAGTATTTTAGGAGGCCGGTTATTTATTCGGAGGGATAGCTCCTGTTAATAGAATCAGAATCAGAATCAGAATCAGATAATGAAGGCTAATAACCACAATCATACTATTAGGCTCTGCCTCATAATTTAAGATATGCTAATACAGGACCTGAACTAAAGAATATCAGTATTCTTGATAAGAGGCCTATCGAATAAATATTAAAGTGCGAACAACGCCATAATGACTTCATTGCTGTATATTTTTGAATTCTTATTAACAGCGATTTGGTTATTGCATCTCAATTTTCTATTTTGTGTTTATGTTCATTTCTTATCTCCTCTGTTATTTAATTGAATTTTCCTTTTGTTTTTGCTTCTTTTGAGCATCATTTTTTTTTTCTTTTTCTTTATTCTTTGCTACCGGAATAAAATAAATTATTTCATATAAAACCATTAAAAACTTAAAGCCATTATTATAATTTTCTATTCTATCCGAGCTTTTCCATAAAAATAAAGATAAATATGAAGATAGTCGGCTTCTATGGGCAGTTTCTCTTTCTAATTTCAACCTTAATCTGCATAGCAAAAAGCAACCTCATCATAGACGAGGATTTTTAAAACTATGCAAGAGACCTCACAGTAGTTTCGCCCATCAATTCAAACGTCATTATCGGCGGCTATTATGAATCGAATCAAGAAATCTGGTACAAGTAAACAGCTGGAACTTTTCTTGTCGCCGAAAATTCTATTGCGAACTATACAAATACAGCCTACCCAAGCTTCTTTAATGATGCTATTAGCTTATGCCAAATAGTAAACCTAGTGGTCGGCGAACCTTATGAACTGATCTTCGACTATATTGCCAGTACATAGTAAAGTGGCATAATATTGATGGTTAGGCAGAATGGAGAATTTCCTTTTTCTCTAGATACTGAAATCAATGGCATATATAAGAGACTAAAAACTATAATCACACCTGCTGAAGCGAACAATTACATTTGTTTCGAGGAAATTTCTTATAGCACAGAAGTTTTTTAATATAGGGGATCGATAGATAATGTGACATTAAATTTATTAAGTCTAACATTGGGGAACACAACGGAAAACAACACAACGGAAAACATCACGGAAAACATAACGGAAAACATAACAGAAAACACAACGGAAAACATCACGGACAACATAACGGAAAACATAACAGAAAACACAACGGAAAACACAACGGAAAACACAACGGAAAACATAACGGAAAACATAACGGAAAACATAACAGAAAACATCACGGAAAACATCACGGAAAACATAACAGAAAACATAACGGAAAACACTATTTTTATTCCATAAATCGGAGAGGTTATTTTCGTGATCAATTTTACGATTGCCCTGAATTAAATTGACAACATCATTTTATTCCTAAGCGACGCCAAATATTCGGAAAGCCTTAAAACTTACTTATCGTCCAACATGCGGCTCTATTTTGAGTTATAAGTTCAGAATGATACGTTCTTTCTGAGTGATGAAAAGGGCTACCTTCTGATTTAAGTCAGCTCCTCCAAATCATACGACCTCAAATTAAGCTAAATAGTTCTGAAGGAAAATAGAACGCTTTACGAAGGGACATTCATAATTGAAACAACCTTAAGTGTGACCTCCGCGTTTTATATCGAACTATCAGAAAAGTAGAAAGCAGCAATTGCGATGGTCGAATAAATGTCAGAAGTAACATCACAAATCATGCGGAAATTGAAAGAATTAGTTGGCTCCTCCGTCTGCTCTTACTTTCTGATGAGCATGTTGAATTTCTGGAACTTGAGTTTGATATACCACTTTCTGCCGATCCTCACTCTCCCTTCCTTCACAAAAAGCCTCTATGAAGAAATGCTGAGATTCTCAATGTCGTCGAGCAGCCTTCTAAATTGGATTGCTGAATGGTTTCACCTGTAAATTGACATTAATATTGAACGTTAAGTTCCGTAGTCTATGTTGTAGTTTCAGAAAGGGCAGCAGTGGTTCGGAGACTTCGGTTACTCTTCCAAACTCATTCTTAGTAATTATGAGCACGCAGTAATTATACTCTTCTTAGCAGTAAAGCTCGCGATCGTTCGGCTCTTTATTGAGTGGAACCCGTGCAACATCGTGGCGAGGTTCGGCATTAAAGTGAACTTCACTTTCGTGGTGATGATCGAAATGATAGCCCTCAGTCCCAACATAATTGTGTCCTCTCTTACCGCAATCTAGCAAAGTGCCATAAACCCACTGCAGTTATTTGAGAAAGTGGGACACTATACTTTGATCTTTTGCATGATCGCCTTATTACCCTTAATATGCATCTGTTTCTTTTCAACAAAATAATTGCAAGATAAAGGCACTGACAACGGCGAAGACCCCAACCAAAAAGATTATTGTATGAATAGCAAAATAATCGATGAATAAAAAGATCACAGTCATAAATAAGATATAAAGGGTGGAAAGGATGAAAAGGATAATAAACATACAAAAAGTATATAAGATACAAAAAATAAAAAAGGTAAAAACAATAAAAATGAAAAAATATATGACAAAAACAATGATAGAATAAATGAATAAAAAGTCGGCAAAACAATTAATCAAAAATACTTTTAAGAAATCCACGCAAACAATAACGTTTAGCACAGCATCAGATTATTGATTAATAGCATTGCCTACAAAGCAGAAAAGGCTGATAAATTGGCTCGAGAAGAACAGAAAAGATTGGAGCACTTCTGTTTCGTCAACAGCCTCATTCTGAACATCACGATCCCTTTTATGGCGGTCTTTTTCTAAAGTTCAGTCTTCTTATCTTTCAACTCTGTCGTAATTCTTTATCAAATCAGCTTCTTGGCATACAACCGCAAAAAATTTGGAAAGCTTTTTTTAATATATGAAACAATCAGCAGCATAATTTGGAGTGTCCACCATTTTACATTCTGCTTTTTGACCGTTCTCGACTATTTGCTTCAGAAGAGTCTGATCAACAATGGCGACTGCTTAATTATATCGAAGTACTCTGGATTCATTCTCATGCTGACAGTGGCCATAGGTGTGGGGTTTTAGATCTTCAAGTTTGGTGCTTCAATAGTCCTATCCCTCTTGAGCTTCATAAAGAAACAATATATGAAGAGTCACTCTGTGGTTCCATTATCGGGAGATCAGTAAGGCGACAGGCATTCTTAAATATATGATAAGCAGGAAAGTACGGTTGAAAAAAAAAATTAAGGAAAGAAACTCATAAACAAAGCCGCATGGAATGAACGCACAAAGTAATAAATGAATAAGGAAGCCACATCCAAATAGCCAACAAACTATTTTCTTGTACACCAAATCGCGTAAAAAGAATCCATCTTTCTTAAACCTGGTGAAACACTTGGCGAAACACAGGACAAATTAAGGCATGTTATTAGGTCAGGCCTCACAGACAATAGTTCCATATCTAAAAAATTCAACCCGACTCCTTTCAATGCCATTTCCACCAAAAAATAAACTGCATAGCATGTCCGTTTCAAAAATGAAAAAAGTCTTGCCAATTAAACTCCGAAGGAGAAAAACCTACGCAATATTCTATCAGGAATCAAAGAACAGCCCCACTAATAATTGCCAGCAGGGCAGAATAGAAAACGCAACAAGTCACATGCAATAAAAAAAGATAGGGAGGCAGCAGGAAATCATCTAAGGATTGTATGAAACGCTATTTGAAAATTTTATAGATGATTAATACTCTAATTTGAATGTCCGCTCTCTCGGCTGATTTGTAATTGGACCTTTTCATCATATTTTAGTTTATAACGTTCCGCAGAAGTAATATAACTGGATTTTCTGTTTCTATGCATTTCGATTTAGAGATCCAACACATCTTAGAAGCTCTGTTCAAAGTCTAAGGGAAGTGAAATGCTGATCAATGGTCCTTTTGCATGCGCTATCCTGCCACGAGAAGCTGCTGACTTCATAAAATCAAAGTTGTTCCAATTTGTGTCTTTTCCTATGACTTATAATCTATTTGTCTCTTTCCTTCGATGAATTTCGATGAAATGCATTTCCTTAAACTTGGTGATTGGGATGTTCATACTTCGTAAAAGCTCGTGGAAGGTATCATCGCAGAAATGGTTTATCTATCTTTAACGGAGCAACTGAGTTCAGTTGAGTCAGCTGCAAGTTTATTATGCACAATTTCCTTCCGTTTTGCAGTGTTCTAGGGATGTTCGCTGCTGGCATTGCGACCAATGAAGACCCAACAAAGACACACAAATCGCTTTGTTTGACCTCATTATATGCTCTCAACAGTTCCTTCTGAGACAGTTTCTCTCTCCATTATAAAATATTGAGTCTTTAAGCTCCCCTCCACAATTTTCGTAAGTGTTGCCTGTGATGTGCCTTTTTTTCTCTTCTTCAGTTCGAACTCCTGAAGGGATCACTCTATAATCCCGCAGGTATTTAACTCACACTTGCGTCGTTGATCAAGATTGTTATTTTCATGGGGCTCAACCAGCTGTGAATATTTGACTCCCGATCGCAGATGGAACTCATCAAATTTTTGTGAAACCAAGAACTTAAATATGCCCGCATCTAATAGTGTTCTGTTTGCCATATGAGTAATGAAGGGTTCGGCTGTTGCCAGCACATTTTAAACTTGACTTTGATAGGTTTCACGTATTTTTGATTGTGAAAAAGTCTGTTTGTTGATTGGACTTGCTATATGGGTATTGTAGGTAGTCAAGGCTCATGCGGAACTTGTCATATTTTCGCATCTGCGGATGCCATATGAACAGTGTATTCGATATGGGATCCAAGACTTAATGGTTATGCGTGGATCAGTAGGAATAACAATGCAGGAGTGTGCTCGAAGGTGGTTACATTGGATATTCCGGAAATTGAAACTGTAATGTAAACTTGAGTATTTTTACATATTGTCAGTTCGCTTAAAATAACGGTATTCATTGTTTATTTTATTGTTTTTTATTTGTGATTTTTCTATTTGTAGTCAATTCGAATAAAACAATGAAACCCATAAAATTCATCTTATCTTCTTTTATCCCCTCTCAAAGCACAACCATTACAAAAACTCCATTAAAGATCTAATAAATTGCATCAACACAAACTATCAGTGATAAAATAAATATCTAATTAGGCGTTGACTTAATCAACCGCCCTTATTACCAGAATTAACTTCTGCTTAGTTAGTACTAAATAACCCTTCTATTTACTAAATATAATAAATATTGATGTACCCATAAATGATGGTCGACTAACAAGGGCAATCAATAAACCAACTTCAAACAACACCCACCATCAATACTCTTATCCATCCTATTCTCAATCATAGTGCAGAACGAAGTATTATTGACAATTAACAATAAGCCAAACAAAGATTGAAAATGTAACTAAGTTAGAGGCAATAACTCATTATGAAATAGAAACAAACTGCGAATATTATTAAGAAGATTCAGCTTTTGGTGCAGACTGTGGTGCCTATTCATGAGCATTATGCTGAGGATTAGGATAGCGATATGTATGATCTGATTTAAGGTATTGATGGAATGGAAATTTAGTGATTATGTGAGGGAGGGAATTCGTGTGATTTGTGTGATTGTATGTTTTTAATGGGAAATATGGGGGACTCTAATATTTGTGTTTGTGTTTGTGGCACTATGATTAGGGTATAAAGTTTAGGAACGTATTATTTAGTGAGTATATCATAACTCCATCAATACAAACATATAAACATACAAATATACAAACATACAGCATACATATATAATTTGTGCATACAATAATAGCATGAGACATAATAACATAATAATAATATTAAATAATAATAACATCAATATAATAATAGCAAATAGTTCACATCATCGTCGATAACATCTAGCTCTGCTTATCCACAAGCTCCTGAGCAGCACACTCTATAATACTACACAGCTTCAAATTATGCTAATGATATTTCTTCTTCATTTTCTGCATATTGTACTAGTTTCTAATCTTCATTAGCCTTATTTATTGCAATTCTATTTATTTGGGCCGATTTGTCGATGTTTAGCTTCGTATATTCTGCAAATTTTGAGACAACAGTTATAAATTAGTACTTTTGTTTCGAAATAGTAGGCGTTTCTATTTATTCGGGGATGTCGATGCCGAAGATTATAATGATATTTTATTGTACTTTCCAAGGTTCTGATGACATTGAGAAGAATATATATACTTACTTGTAAGTTTGTTTAGCTTTTACTAATGGCTGCCTATATTCCTATGATTCATAAGCGGAAAGTTATTGTTGTGATAATTGTTTATATTTTTTAGTTAGTTCTGAGAGGTTTTGCTTACTCCTTTTCTGCATTCGAAATTCTTAAAGTAGCTGTTGCTCTTTTATTGGCTTTTGTTGTTGTTGTTGTTTAGTTGTAAATATGGGAGAGACTATTCTCGGATCAATGAGAATTTGACAGTTCTTGAAACCAATGGAGATCGTGCACTATCTGGCGAGAGTAAGTAGTTGGGAGTTTTCTCAATTGTTGAGGAATTTTTCTTATGGTACTGCAAATTGAATTATTTTGAGAGCTGTCTGAAATTGCTGTTTGACTATTGCATGTTCCTATAAGAAAAAGAAGAAAATGTATTATTATTCGGTAATTTTGCCATAAATGCATATAACACAAATACACAAATACACAAATATAACATGAAAAACCATTTTAAATGACACAAATGAACAAATCACAAACTAATGTTAATATTTCATTCAATTTCACTAAAAATAACGATGAGCTGTCAATCGAACTGCCTATAATTGATCTGCATTCATTTTTGATTTCCTTGATTTATACTGGATCTACTTAATTTGTCCTATTTATTTGTATCTTCTTTAATTGTGGCATTGTGTTAGCTGGGTTATTAATCGGAATTTGAAGTATTGGATGCATTTTACTTGGACTAATTAGTTTTTTTGAACTTTTTTATTTTATGGTAAAGTAAAGAGCCTCTTAAGTTTGCTCTTCCGAGGGCTTTAATAAACTGGGTTTGTTTTCTTTTACTTAGTTGTTTTTACAATTAAATTTTTTAGAAATTGTTGGTTTGCTTTTATTTATCTTCCGAGTTATTCTTTTCCGATTCATCCTCCTGGTTACCCTATTAGTTATCCTCATGGTTATCTTGCTAGTCATCCTCATATTTTCCATTTCTATACAACTCATCATAATCCTCCTGTTTATTTTTAACTTATGGCTTTTGCTTACCATAAACACTTTTAGATCGTTCTGACCCAAAATTAATTTCCCCCGAATTATCATGATGCAACTTGAACAAGTATTGCACCGAAATCTGCTTACTGCAAAGACCAAAACGAGAGCACTCTGAATTACTTTCAGAAATATTCTTCCTTATTCGACCAATTTCCTTGACATGATTCCTTGCAGGCATATTAATCGTAATGCTTTCGAGGTTATACTCGGATGAATGTTAATCTCGTTCACTTTTGCTTGGTCCTTCCGAGAATTAGCGTAATGATTTAATTTCGGTTGAAGTATCTTTTTATGCATTCTGACTTCTTTCGATGTTCCGACAAGTTATATGGCGTGTAATCTGATTTGTGAATTTCGTTAGATTTGTTATTATTTTTTCACATTCCTTCAGCAATTTATGTTCGCTCTCTGTTTCGTCACATTATTCCTGATTATGCAAATCTGAGTATGAATGAAACCTATTCTTCTTCGGATGTGATGAGGTTGGTTCGTATTGTTTGGGGGTTTTGATTTTCGGGAGTGATAGTAATTAATTATTTTTGATATTTGTGTTTTTGAGGGGTGTTGGAAATAAAGATAGAGCTTGTTTATGTTTATTTGGGTATTTTTGATGTCTGGTCAATTATCTGTTTTATTCGGGGTATCTAGATTTAATTGTTGATAGTCTCTAAGGGCTGTTTTTATCTTTCATTATTGGCGATTTTTAGGAAATAAAATTATATTATTGCTGTGCATTTGTAAACTGAAGCAATTCATGATCTTTGATTAGCATAAAAATATGGCAAAGAGCATGAACATATAGCATAATAACTATCATCACATTCACATACACATACACATTCACATAAATTTGTAGTTAGTTTCATTTTCATCTTCCTCCCTATCAGCTATCCTTCTATCTTCTCTAATGTTTATTTCAGAAGTTACAATCTTAATATAGTTCATAATCTTGGAGCAATTGGATTACAGCAACTACTATAATTAAGCTTGTTGATTTTAAGTGTCCTTTCTTTCGATGTGTTCAGCATAAGTGTATATAGTTCCAATGAGTTCAGAGTAGCAATTCGAGGGTGGTGCATCATGCCCTGATGGTATGATCTTCAAACATTATTCTAAGGCTCGTTTCAGATGCAAATTAGTGCCTTAAGTGATTTCTTTTTATGGAGTGAACTCAATTCCAATAATCTTCGCATTTAAATTGTCATTTTTGATTTGATTGAGAAGCTTGTTATAACTGTAATCTTTGTACATTTGAAAGAACTTTAAGATAACTCGAACGATTTCAACTGGCTCAGAAGAGAGAGTTTCATGTTCAGATCTCTCAAGTGATCGCTTTAAGCATATCAATAAATGGTTTACAGAAAGTGGGTAAACATGGTCATTTAATTTGGTGTTCTTTTGGGTTTGGGTAACTATGACAAACTCAACCCATTATTTGTTCATTTATTGCAGATTCTCGAAGATTGTGGTTGGACAGAATACTCTGTCGATGAATAGGATCTTATTCTCGAAGGGTTATTCTGAGATTTCGGCTTAGAGTGCATTCTTGTAGGCAAGTAACCCTTGCTTTTTGGTACTAGCGTAGATATGCTACTTGGACATATTTGGATTCTTTTGTTGGAATTTTTCGATGACTCGCTGTCGGATCTGATCTGAGCTTATTACTTTGAAGCATGTATCTGAAGCTTAGAAGATTTATTGAAGTTTTATAGAGAGACTGGTCTTACCTGATCCTGGGATTGACATTGTTAGGATTATGTAGATTTTATGGGAAGGTTTGGATGTCTATGGATGTTACTATTATTCTTATTTCTCATTGTGTGATATTTTACTACTGTTTATTTTAATGTTGCCTTATTTCTTAAAAGCTGTCTATTCTTTCAAGCCTTTATTTTTGGAAAATGTGTGACTAAATATAGTGGCTAACTCCTCAATCGATTAAATTCTCTTATACATAATATTTTGTTAATGGAGATTGCCCTAAAACACACGAATCTTATCCGCCAACAACTGCATTGCCTTAACTTTATCCGGACTCTTAATGAATGAAATCAAATGCGATTTGGCAACCATATCTTTACAACTCTCCATTTATTTCGCAATTTCATGAACCTTCAGTTAGTCCCCAACAAATGTAATAATAATTGTATTCTCTTGAACTTATTTATAGATTGCCTCAGATATTCTTGGTGTCATGTGAAGAATGTTGAGGATGTTTTCATTCAGTTTTTAGTTGCTTGTTTGACGATACATGAATTAAGGTTTTATTTTGTATTGTTTACAGAGATTTGTGATGATTGTGTGGTCGATTTGGGTTAAGGGAAGAGTTACTAGGATTATTCTCTTTTTTGATTTGTTTGGGGGTTGTTAGAGATCTGAAATTGCTGATTTTAAGGCCTTTTCTTAGACTTTCTGGATAATACTTTCTAAAAAATCAACAAACTTATATCTAAACTTCTCCTCACTGTAATTTTGGTTGTTGTTCTGCACCTGCAAGAATGCCTACTCCGCAATAACTTAGTAATATTTGAGCTATTTGGGTGGTTTGAAGTATGATTCGCTTATATTTTGAATATCGAATTTATATTTTTAAAAGCTGTTGGCAGTGAGGCCTTTCTTCGCAAAATATATCTTCAACATTTCTCTCATCCTCCTGAAAATGAGATATTCACAGGTTTTCAGTTTACACATACCGATTGTTCTTTGAATATTCGTCGATTATCCCTCGGATACGATGTATAAAACAGAACCTTCCCCAAATTGTTACATTGTGCCCTCTGCTACTTCTTTGAGCATTTAATACATATTTTAATATACTTCATTTTTGTTGCGTAGGTTCTATCGTTGATGTATCTTTGACATTTTGAGCCCGTATTTCGATAAAAAGGTGCGACATGCTTAAACGGGCAGACAATGGTCGCTGCCTAAGTTTTCAACGAGTCCATAGAATATGATTTCAATGGAGTCATATTTAGTGATATGTTGATGCTCTTCATACCCGCAATGCTCTCCCAGTAAGGTTTTTCCTCTTATATCTTCGATGAATTAAGTGACTTGCTCAGGGGTAAATCTCTCCAGAATATTGAAGAATTCTCTACCGATCAGTTTGGCCCAATAAAATCTTTACTTCATATAGTAGTTATCGAGATCCTCGACACTCTTAGCCAGGATTGTGACATTTTTTGACGCAAAAAGCCAATAGTTGAGAGCATGCAGATAACTGATTTGACAATGCTCACCATTTTATTTAAAAATTGAGTATAAATGGACTTTATAGTTTTATTTTTTATGGTTGCTGGTTTTGTTGTAGATTTCGTCGAGTTAAGCAAATATGCGTTTTCTGAATCTTTACTCTTGGTATTTGAGGCTACGGTTAATCTTTAAGAACTATGGCTATAGATCATAAAACTTCTTCATCCCCCTTCTACACATAAACAAAGATTCTTCCTCATGTTGGCCATCATAGATCTGACACAGTGTATTACCTCTCCTAACATTGTAGTAATACTTATCGAATTTCGAGTAGATCTTATCTTCGAGTGGCCCTTTCTTGTGCAATGATATATCTTTGAGATAGACATGTGACATAATAGGATTACATTCATCCATTACTTTTATTTTCTTATCTGCAATGCTCCATGCTAAGAATTAATGGGCATCTGTGATGTAAGTTGGTTTTGACTATTCAACTTCTGTTGTGTTTTCAGGCTCGCTTTACGAGGAGATGATTTGTTAGTGCTACATTCAAAGGTTTTTACTGTGATTTGATTATAAAAAAAGTTATTCTTTTATTAATTAGATTGATCGGAAATTTAATGTATGTTGCGAAAATAAAAGTAAAAGGATAAATAAAAGTAAAAGGAAAAATAAAAGTAATAATAAAGTAAAGTAAAGGATGAGTGAAAGTAAAGTAAAGGATGAGTGGAAATTTGAACAGAAAAGCATATATTCGGAAGTATGTGTATGTGTTGAGAAAATTTGATGCTTAATCATTGTTTAACAAAATTCATTGTTCCATCATATATTTATATGCTCTTTGCTTCTGCAATGATGATGATTGAATTCTATATCACACTCCGAACAATGCTTTCATGAATTTATGTCTCCCTTTGGAGTTAGTATAATATATTCTCATTATTTATTTTACAAAATATTAGTGAAACAAAATAGTTTCAATATTAGTTTATTTTTACTACAGAAAAAAAATATATATATATATGCTATCAAAAACCATTCAAAAATAAAGTACTCAAATAACTATAAACAAAATACTAACCATTATAATATAGCATAAATTTCTGAACTATAAATCGATAGGATCACAGAAATTTATAATTAATTAAATCTCCGACAAATAAGTGTCACGTGCCAATGTCAAACCACACTTTCTTTGAATAGCAACTTTGCGCTAAAACAATTAAATCCTATATCTAAGAGAATTAACATTGCTCGAGTGGCATTGACTCAACAAAATCAAGCATCTTATGGACAAACAATTCCTCATACAAATCGAAGTAATCACACAAGAGATCTCGACATGATAAAATCAAATAAGTATATAAGAGGATGTAGAAATAAGAGGAAGTCGACCCAAGGCTATTTGCATACATGAAGAGAGTTATTGAAAAGATAGATAATGGACAATTAAGAATGTATTGATTTGTATACTATTAGCTATTATTGTTTGAGGGTATGTTTGTAGTTATTGGATGTCAGTTTGGAGGTTTTTGTGGAATTACTGAATGTGTATGGAAATAAATGCTCTTATAATTTATAAGTGTAATAAGTATAATCGATATGTATGTATGCTTTATTTATAATGGAAATATCGATTGGCCTTAATTTCGATAATCTTAACTTCATTCAGTCATACACTAATTTAACTTTAGTGAAAATACAATAATGAAATTGGCAGACCTATGTGAATCTCTAAATAAATCAATAGCTTTCTTTCGAGAAAATGGTCTGAGTTCAAATCATAGATTTACCGCACTCTCGGCATGTAGATAAACACATATTTTTACATTTCCATCAAAAAATACATATACACGCATATATCTATATATAAATTATGCGGAGACATTATAATGAGCATAATATAATTGAGTTCAATGCTAAAGAACTTGAAACCGAAGATCGACTTCAAAAAGCATCCCTATGCTGAACCAAAATTCATGCTTCCTCCTGACTCATAAAGGCTTCCTACTCCCTTTGTAAGTCTCCTCAAGATGAAAGAAGAAATCAAGAAACCCAATGATAAATGATCATGCATAATTTCATTGGTGACTATTGTTCAAAGTAACCTATAAGTGATTAATTATCAACAATGACAGACTCTTACATCTAAAAAGTCAACCCCGATATCTAAAAAGTCGAATAAAAATGAAGAAATATAAATATTTCTCGTTTGAGTATATTTTATATATAATGAGTTCAGTATTGATATGAATTTTGTTATGATGTTAATTTGTAAGATTAAAAATGTCTGAAAGTTAACATCACAATGCTAATACAACGAACAAAATAGAATCCCAATTAATAAATGAATGAATACAATTTTTTAATAAATCATCAAAACCTATAAAATTATCAAAGATAATTTAATCAGATGATTCTACTACGTTGTCCCTCCCCCTCCTCCCTCCTCCCTCCTCCCTCCCTCCTCCTCCCTTTCATGCACTTCTATCAAATCATAAAGACAAATGAACAGCCAAGACATTCAGCCAATTAATTGAAGACTGTTTCTATTACACACTTCAAACTTATTAACTGAAAGACTTGCCCTTAATTCATTCATCTTGATAATTCACTAAAAATGCATCTTGATGTCTTCAGGAAGATCAATTAATTGATTGATTAGTAACTAAAATGTTTGTATTTGTTGTTTGTTTGTTTGTTTGTTTGTTTGTTTGTTTGTTTGTTTGTTTGTTTGTTTGTTTGTTTGTTTGTTTGTTTGTTTGATACTGATATGGAGTTTAGGTTTAGATTTAGGTATGGGTTGAAATGGGTTAGGAGCGTTATTGGTTGTATGTTTGTTTGTTGATGGTTGTTGGGTTTTTTTGTTATAAAATATATTGAGGGTATTATTGGAGAGTGATCTGATATCTAAAGTGAAGATAATAATCAGAAGTCAATTAAATGCATATATACATACAAACACATGCATACATATCTATATATTTATAGAAACAAACAGAGACACATACATATACATATAAATGGAAAACAACATGAAACCAAACATTCACATTCTATGAGCATTCATAGGATTAAAACTATCTTCCCCCTCCGATGAATTTTCCCTCCAGCCAACAATCGATTTCTCAAGAATAATTTTATTTCGAAATGGCTTTATTCCTCCCTAGAAATCCAATAAACATACTTCTCTATTTTAATCATGACTTTCCTGTATACAATTCGCTTGATATTTCCTCGATCTAATCATTCCAATATCATCTGCTTGTTGTTAGCATCCCATATAAAGCCGTATCATTTTGAAAATTTATTAATTTTATTGATCTCTGTTAAGTAATGGCTTATTTCGACCCAATTTAAGTTTCATGATATTTGCGACAACTTGTCGGTTGATGTTCGAGCCCTTTCTTAGGAACTTATGTGAATGAGATTTACATTATGGGGTAAAATTGTCATTATTGCAATACTCAATTGTTTATTTTTATTTACTGAAAGGCTTAGGTTTTTTTATTGAAGGTTTGTTTGATTGTTTTATTGTTTGAATTAATTTTCGGGAAGTTTTGTTTTATTTTATGAATTTTTATAGGTCTTAGCTTTGGTACTTTTTTATTTTTTATAAATTCTGTGTCCCGACAGTTTTCAGTTTTATTTTATTTTATATTATTTCAGGCTGCCAAGTCTTCCGCAAACTTCCAAGCACATTTAATTTCAGAGATTAAATAGAGTTACGATATTTTTAATGTTGGCTAAATGTGCAAAGTGTCTTTTGAGGGGTTTTGATACTGTTTTTGTTGAGATTGAAATGTATATGCATTTTATTGTTGAAAATATCTTTATTTAAGGATTATTCTGGTAATGGAACTCGTTCGCGATCGAGTAAGGAAGTTAGGCTTCTGATGTGGAATTTCTATCTATGAGGAAGCTGACTGCTGAGGTTTCTCAGTTGCATTTCGATATTTATTATAGTTGTCTATAATGATCTATATAATGAATATAATCAATGTAAAGGTATATTACTACATTTCTCATGCCATGCATACATATGCTTCGAGTACACAAACCTTCACTTCAT
>NW_028282655.1:0-17611 GCF_059751285.1 Brachycentrus maculatus
AAAATTGGTTGAGGGAAAAACGAGTCGTCTCATCAATTTCCAAATCTAAAAGCTCTTTATTTCTCCAATTGAGATGTTGAATTTTAATAGATGGCTTCGGGTGTAACTTTGTTGTAGTATTAGAGGGTTTTTTTTTGTTTAGCACTTTTATATCTCGTTTCTTGCGTGGAAATACATTGCCAAACAGCAAATCTTCACAGTCAGTCTCTTCATATTCTTCAAGTGATTCATTGTGGACAAAATTATATTTATATAGACCACTTTGTTTATTTTTGTTTATTGTATTTTTAATCTGGTTTTCCTGATCCATTTGTTCTTGTAGAAGTTGGGCAATAGCGAAGTCCGAATCACATGTTTCTGACAGCCTCTTTGCTGTCGAATTTAACATTCCATTACAAGATGAAATACTGGCGTCCATTATTAGAGTATGTTAAAAACTTTTATTTTTACTGGAATGACAATATTACTTGTAGTGTTATTCAGTAGTTGCTAAAAAAAGATAATGACAAAACTAAAACATTGGTTTTAGTTAAAGTTCACACAGCTATTTACTTGCAAATAGATAACACATATGGATTTATATAAATAGATAACGATGTTATCATCACTAAGGCATACTAATATAACAAGATTAAATCTGATATTATTGTGACTTATTTCTTGTCAAGTTTTGGATTTCGATATTGCATCAGATTGTGTAACACAGGGTTTGGAATTCCGCACATTTTGCTTGACACATAGATATGTTTTCATGTTACCTATTCTGTCACGCATTTCACAATAAACCGTGTTTTTTTCCTTGAGTATGATTTTTCCCATATTTTATCATTTTTTTTAATGAATACATACAGTACTCTACAGATGTGAGAGTTTTCCTCTTACAGTTTCAAAAGCAGTTTTGTCCGCCTCCGTAGTGTAATGGTCAGCATGCTCGGCTACCTTTCTAGAGGTCCCGGGTTCGATTCCCAGGGGGGGTGAAACACATAAAAGTGAATATAATTTATATTTGAAGTACTAACTTCGTGATTTTCCATTAAATAATTTAAATTTTAATTATAAATACAAGTGATTTTTTCACTCCAATATTTATTCAATATTACCACGGACTGGTACCTGAAACGGAGGGCTGATCACTTTTCCTTCATAAGTTAACTATCAAGATAACACTGCGTTTATATGTAGCAGTGCCGTATGTACCAATGGGGTGCGGATAAGGGTTTAAAGTGGAGTTTCAAAAGCATGTATTCTGCACAAAAACTTCGTACCAAGCGCACACTCATCTTCAACATTGGGAATGTTTGCATGGATTAAATGAAGAAAGAGGAAACCCCGGCAGAAGGGTAACCTTTGAGACAAATGGTTATTGTTTTTAATATATACTAGCATTATATAGGTGTTTGTATTGTATATCAATTAGGCATAAGGGGTATACTCAATATACAAGACTTGTTTACTCAATATACAACACTTAGTGTTACACCTGTGTTAGCACTATGTTCAGATCAACTGACCTGTACATCACTCAAAACAGAAGCCAGTTTTGATGAATAAAGTTTTTAATAATTACCAAATAAAGAACCCTTACAGCTTTTTAATATGGATTAAATTATGTTTAATAGGGCCAAGAAAAAGTAAGAACTCAATAGTTGCTTTAAGAAGTTTTATATTTTAAATTTTTATATATTCACATACTTAATTTATAATTAGATTAAAACCAATATTTTTAGCTTTTCCACTTTTTTTATTTGACCAGTGACCGGGTTTCGTCGTTACCGACATCATCAGACTGGTCTGATGATGTCGGTAACGACGAAACCCGGTAGCTGGTCAAATAAAAAAGTGGAAAAGCTAAAAATATTGGTTTTAATCTAATAATAAATTAAAAATGCAATTCCATCACGAAGTGTCAGTGGATAATATAAATCTATTCACATACTAATTAATACATTATATTATTTTGATTTAGACTGTAATATTAATATAAAAATAAGTGCTATGATTAATAAATACTTAATTAATTGCATTTTTTAAATAAATAAAAATAATAAGAACAGAACAAAGTTTATTTATATATTTTACGACTTTCAATTCCAGTTATATTTTCAAACAACTGCTCGGCTGTACCAATTTGCATGTTTTTCTTCATAAAAAAGGTGGTAATTCTGACACAGTCTCTTAGCAGGAAATATAAAGAATCAGGATGTTCTGGTCCCACTAGTTGTGCAAAATTTAAGAACCAAAAGTCCCCTTTGTGAAGTTTCAAAAGCATGTATTCTGCACAAAAACTTCGTACCAAGCGCGCACTCATCTTCAACATTGGGAATGCTTGCATGGATTAAATGAAGAAAGAGGAAAATCCGGCAGAAGGGTAACCTTAGACAAATTATTATTGTTTTTAATATATACTAGCATTATATAGGTGTTTGTATTGTATATCAATTAGGCATAAGGGGTATACTCAATATACAAGACTTGTTTATTCAATATACAACACTTAGTGTTACACCTGTGTTAGCAATATGTTCAGATCAACTGACCTGTACATCACTCAAAACAGAAGCCAGTTTTGATGAATAAAGTTTTTAATAAATACCAAATAAAGAACCCTTACAGCTTTTTATTATGGATTTAATTATGTTTAATAGGGCCGAGAAAGAGTAAGAACTCAATAGTTGCTGTAAGAAGTTTTATATTTTAAATATATATATATATATTTATATATATATATATATATATATATATATATATATATATATATATATATATATATATATATATATATATATATATATATATATATATATATATATATATATATATATATATATATATATATATATATATATATATATATATATATATATATATATATATATATATATATATATATATATATATATATATATATATATATATATATATATATATATATATATATATATATATATATATATATATATATATATATATATATATATATATATATATATATATATATATATATATATTTACATACTTATTAATACATTATATTATTTTGATTTAGACTGTAATGTTAATATTAAAATAAATGCTATGATTAATAAATACATACTTGATTAATTGCATTTTTTAAATAAATAAAAATAATAAGAACACAAAGTTTATTTATATATTTTACGACTTTCAATTCCAGTTATACTTTCAAACAACTGCTCGGCTGTATCAATTTGCATATTTTTCTTCATAAAAAAGGTGGTAATTCTGACACAGTCTCTTAGCAGAAAATGTAAAGAATTAGGATGTTCTGGTCCCACAAGTTGTGCAAAATTTAAGAACCAAAAGTCCCCTTCGTGATACAATATGTTGTCTTCAGAGAGGTCTCCATGAACTAGTCCGCCTTTCTTGTACAAAGCATTTAAGAATCGGACAATTTTCCTGTAAGCCTCTTTCCAATTCCATGGCCAGGTGATTTGTTTCAAAGTTTGGGCTGGCGTTCCATAAAAACCTATAAAAGACATGACAACAATATGGTGCCTAATATAAATGACGTCGGGACAATTCAATCCCAGGTTTCTTACTCTGATCAAGTTGCTTTTTTCTTTTTCAGCCCACATTTGTGTAATTTTTGTATAATTCGATGCGGAAATACATTGCTGAAATGTAGGATCAAATTTAACATATTTTTCTTTCGTTTTAAAAGTGTTGGGTGTGAACTTAAATATTTTTATAGCACCTTCTTCATGGAGGCTCTTATTTAGAGAGAACTTAAATGCAGGGTTAATATACCCATGTACTATAAAAGATTCCTTTCCACTAATAACACCAGTTGCCTTCTTTAGAATTCCTTTGTTTTTTAAATCGTTAAGTGAAATTTCACTTGGCTTATCAATTTCTAAAAGTGAAAGTGCTGTCATTTCTCTGTTTTATCACCAATTTTTGATGAAACGCATACTGAAGAAGGTGAATTATGTTACTTCAACTGGAAAGGACTCTTTTATAGTATTTGGGGAAACCAACTCTGGAGTTGTATGCAAGTACACAACTATGAGCCTCCCAAAAAAGTGCGCAATAAAAGTTTTCAAAATCAATCCCAACAGACTCAATTCGAAGCAAAAACACGTTGAATATGATTGGTCAATCTACCTCTCCCAGTGAAAGATGTTTTAAGTATTACCTTTAATAATGTTTTCAACTAATTAACAACTATTATCCCCCTCTACAACTCATCCTTTCTTAAACTCTTCTCATCTTTGCTTTTCTTTCAGTGTAATACAATTGGAGAGCGCAATATATATACATATATATATATATATATATATATATATATATATATATATATATATATATATATATATATATATATATATATATATATATATATATATATATATATATATATATATATATATATATATATATATATATATATACATATATATATATATATATAAATATTTATATATATATATATATATATATATATATATATATATATATATATATATATATGTATATATATTGACTTGGCGTTTAATTTGTAGAACTTCATTTTAATTTATGTATTAATTTTAAATCAAACACAGATTTTTTGAGTCTACTAAGTTGTATTTTATTAACAAAAAACACATAAAAAATTATATTGTGACAATTGTTTCGCCTTGTTAGGGCATTATCAAACGAATGTGAAGATCAAATGGACTACGGTCCTTATGTAGCTATACAGCAGCAATAATTTATGGGAGACAACAGTAGCTAATGGGGGATGTAGGTATGTACCCTTATATTTGTTTTCTGGGAAAGGAAGAATTTATTGACATGGCCATATTTTAGAGAATTAATATTTTAAAGCTTAATACAATTGTTGGTAATATTATTTTTAAGAATTTTTATATGTAGATGTAATTGTCAAACTGTAATTGTGAAAATTGTAATTGTGAAACAATATCACTACCGTGGTATCCTTATTGCGATTATATGTGTGTAATGTAATGTTTGCCCTGTGTGGACAGAATAAGCGTTGAATTATTTTAGCTACATTTGTCTAATGTAAAGTTTGTCCGGTGTGGACTGAATAAGTGGTGGATTATTGTAATTACATGGGGGTAATGTAATGTGTGTCCAGTGTGTGGACTGTAGATAACCGGTTATTGTGGATTTTGTGCTCCCGTATACTGATACAGGTAGAGCTGATGTGATTTTGTGCTCCCGTATATTGATACAGGTAGAGCTGATGTGATTTTGTGCTCCCGTATATGTACTGATACAGGTAGAGCTGATGTGATTTTGTGCTCCCGTATACTGATACAGGTAGAGCTGATGTAATTTTGTGCTCCCGTATACTGATACAGGTAGAGCTGATGTGATTTTGTGCTCCCGTATGCAGATACAGGTAGAGCTGATGTGGTTTGTGCTCCCGTATACAGATACAGGTAGAGCTGATGTGGTTTGTGCTCCCGTATACAGATACAGGTAGAGCTGATGTGGTTTGTGCTCCCGTATACAGATACAGGTAGAGCTGATGTGGTTTGTGCTCCCGTATACAGATACAGGTAGAGCTGATGTGGTTTGTGCTCCCGTATACAGATACAGGTAGAGCTGATGGAATTTGTACTCCCGTATATATAATGATACTGATAGAGACGATGTGATTTTGTATTCCTGTATACTGATGGATTCAGACCTAGAGCTGATGGACTTTGTACTCCGGTATACTCATACCGGTAGAGCTAATGTTTGTCTGTTTCAGGATTTAAAAAATAAATAAATAAATAAATAAAGGATTATGGTGGAGTGTTGGGAGGACCCAACACAGTTCCAGGTTGAGAGAATGTTACGGCGTAATATTTGTAGCAACATGAACTATGACCCCAAGCGCCCGCTAGGGGCAGGGCGGGGTGTACGCGGGGAATGTTTACGTTATATCCCTTATGAGACGAATGCAGGGGATGCTACACACACTTGTCATTGTACTGTCATGGCGACCTGTTGAATAAACCGATTGCATCCTGATTACGACTTATTATTACCTATACCCGAGCCCCATAATAATTATGTGTATAAATATTGCAGTGGAATCACTTAGGTAAAGTGGGGAAGCTGTACTTTTAGGTTTTTCAGAGACCTTTGAAAAATAATGTTAAATTTTCATAGTGTATATCCAAATTCACAGAAGTTATTTTCCCAGGAAACGTTGCAATACTACGAATATTGTTTTTTACAATCTCTGCCAATGACTCACTCTTCTTTCCAGTTAAGTCACGGAGTACATAGATTATGGTAATATTTAATTGGAATTACCAAGCAATATTGTTATTGCGTAATTTTTAATATAATTTTTTAAATCGACGCAAAAGTTTTTTTGTAACTTAAAATTAAATTATTATTGGACATGAATTTATATTTAATGTACATTTCTTTATTCTATTGTTTTCTTCATTTTTTTCAAATGTAACTATTGCTATTTGTTGTACCTATTTTAAACAATAATCTGGTGGTATTATATTTGTGATCAAATTGAACATGTAAGTATCTAGTAAGTTTAGGAAGTCTTTAAAACCCAAATACATTTATCTGATTCAATATAGGGATGGGTTTGTAAAAAATTCCAAACAATTCTTCAACTACTTTTGCGGACACAAACATATGGAAGTCGAATTTCTATACATAAATAAATTCAGATTTATTTTATCAGAAAAATTTGGCACAAGTCAAAAGGTCATATCAAAGTAACCAAGAAGCCAAAGACTAACTAATTTGCATCAAGAGGCCGAATGCGCCCTTAGGGTCGCAGATTCCCCACCCCCGATCTAGGCTATGAGTTACAAGTCAAAATACACACTAATATACATATGTATAATGTATTTAATCATGTATATAAAAGAAGAAAATGTTGGAAAAATCTTCCACGAATATAAATGCCAAACTGTAAATACCAAATCCACATATGTTGGCGGATTATATAGAGACGGTTCTCTAATAAATGTTAAACATTTATAACTTTGTATTGTTTTTTCTTTTATTTCATTCCCAAAATGCCTTTAAAATAAATAACGTATTTGTTTACTCTTAATTTAATTAATTAATGAAAACTATTGTTAATGTGTTATTATTTTACAGCAAATAATAATAATTACAGGAACCATGCAATGCAAACATCACACATTATTTTACTCTTGTCATAAAAGATCCTTCAAGAATATTGCAATTTGTTGTGAAATTTGTTACAGGATAAGCAACATTAAACCGAGTGTCAAAATAAAAATAAAAATCTTGCACTCTTTATAACAGAGATAGGAGATATCAGAGTAAATTGAACGTTAGGTAATTTTAAAAAAAAAGGCATGCGCTAACTCAATATGAAATCGTTATCTGAAAGTATAGTTTTGGTTTATTTTATTATTATTTCACAGTAAATAATAATATTATATTTAGAGGTACCGAGTAATGTAAACAACACTTTTTATTTTACTCTTGCCATAAAAGATGCTCGGACTAAAAAATACATTTCAGTATTTAATGGAGAGTAGAATAATACGTAGCATATTTTAGAAGTCTTTAAGTTTTAATTTCATTTTGCGATAATTATGATCACATAATTTTTCTTACTAAAAGTGGAGTAAATAAAATCTCATTTTGAGTGTCTAACTACATGTTCACAAACCTGGGTTTTCTCCACATAGAAGTTTTTTTTTTGAAACTCAAAATATATGTTGAGATGTCAAAAAATTTATAAAATGTACCTACGGCTAATGCAACATTTTTTTTATTTTCCCTGGGTTACTGTATTATAAGCACCTATTACTTTCTTTGAAAATTTGTCTGTTAAAGGGTTCAATAAATAAATATATGATCTATTTATATATTTATTTATTGAACCCTTTAACATGTAAATCGACTATAGTCCATGGCTTGTAAGAGTCAATGGCTTTTATATGGCATGGACTAAAGTAAACAAATAAAATGAATTTTATAGAATACTTTATTTTTAATGGAAAATTAGCTTTTTTCAAATCAACTTTTATTTTTTGCTTAACGCGTTCAAAGGGATAAACTACATGTACAGAAAAGAAATAAGTACATTGGCGGGCTTATTGCTAAAAAGCAATATCTTCCAACCAACCAAAAACAAACTTATTAAGTTAACATATTGCATGAGAGAAAAAAAAACCACTTTGTCATTCAGTTTTTTTATTTAATGTACGTAGTTACAAATAATATTATAATTTTATTTATTTGCTAGACATTTCTAATTTTAACATTACCTAATATTTGTTACTCTGATCCTCTCCAAAAAAGAGATTAAATTCTTGTGCTTGGATAAGGACTTACACTCATAGTTTATACTTATGAATGATATAATAGTTGTTTTTTTGTATTATTTATTGTGTTTTTTTCGGTTAATTTTTGTAAAAAGCATTTTTTTTATTTAATTTTAATATCTGTGGGAAGGTTGTTATTTAAAAGTTTTATAAATATTCACGTATTTGTGTATAACCTATATTCTTCTATTGATACAACTCTTTTGAACTCACTCGATGGTTTTATGACACGAAACCAAAAAATAAACGGTGATAAGATAAATATATTTTACTAAAAAAAACTTGTAGAACCGAGTCAAACGTTAGCAGTACCTATCTATCTTTTTAATACGATTTGCATATTTCGTGTAATATCGGAAAAAATCTTCCCATCCCGTTATAAAAATTCTTGGAATAATATTGCGATTTGTTGTGAAATTCACTACAGGCTTCGCAACATTATAAAACATAACAAGATAACAACCAGGGGGGTCGACTCGTAAACGTCAGATTGTTCAAAAAACGAACAGAAATGACGAGATACACTAATACACTAATAAAAACACCAAAACGGGAACGAAAAATACGAGATATCAACAAGTTGTTCAAATATTTCAAATAAATATAGACAAACTATGGTTATAGACAATTATCGATAGAAAAATAGAAATCCGTATATGAAGAACTTGATAATATTGAATATTATGCCAAAGTTAAAGTTAAATTTTGCGTATGAAAGTGTAGTTTTTCTTACTTGACACAACGCTCCCTTGAACTTCTGCAGCACCCCCCAAATGCAAAAAATTTTAAAACGCCTAGCCAGACTTCCTGGCCAGGCTGGCACCCCCGTTAAGAAACATAACTTCAGGAAGTGGTGGGCACTCCTTCCACCCTTTTAAAATATTGTATTTTCTAGAATTTTAAATAAAATATAGTTATTTGAAAATTCTATCGTTTTTGTTTTTGTTGAAAATACTTATATTTAAACTAAGTTGAGATAATAATTTCAAAAAAGTTACCATTACCATTTACCATTGTAAGGCTGAGTTGAGTAACCATTATTAATCGCCTAAACTCTTTTTATAAATGTCGCGTTTTAGCCGTGACCTTTCTATTTTTGTTTACACTGAAATAAATAAATTTAGAAAGTGAAATATCTTCTTTGTAATATTAATATTATAATTTTGAAAATATGTAATACAACAAATTTCAATATAAATACCATTTAACCTGAAAAATGAATGATAAATATTTCGGCGGGTGGATTCGACATTCAGCCGCGGCGAAGTCACGCCCAGCCGGGAGCTTAGTACTTCTAGCCGTTTACGTCACTTCCGGCCGCTGGCGAATATCACTTCTAGCCATAAAAAATCGAGGCAGTTGGCGGTCTTTATATAAATTAGTTAGTCTGTGGTCTGTGATAACAACAACGAATGTCAAAATGATATCAAGATTGTAAATCCAGCACTCTTTATAAGAAGATAGGGGGCATTGGGGGGCATGCGATATAATCTTTGGAGTTGCACTGACTGCATCGTCGTTAACTGTAACATATAATAATTAGTCTGTGATCTGTAAGATAAAGTACGTAATTGTAAGTGAAGTTTGATTCGATCGTCAACAAAGTAGCTAGAAAATTTCTATATTCGACATTTCAATAATTTTCGTTGTCTATCAGTAATGTCGTTCAAAATAAAAGGAAAATGTCGATTTACTCATAAAGTGGACGCGAGTGGTCCATCTTGTAATGATATTTCAAATTTAGTAAATGAAGGACTCCCTGAAACATGCAGTTCAGATTTAACTAATGTACAACTTTTACAAGAGGAATTGGACCAGGAACTCCGGAACAAAAATCAAACAGAGGAAATCGAGCAATCCGATGTATACAAATATAATTTTGTTCATAATGAATCTCTTCAAGAGTTTGAAGAGTCTGAGTATGAAGAAGATTATGAAGAATTAGATGACAAAGTATTCCCACTCAAGGAACAAGATATAAAAGTTTTACCCAAAAGAACCAGGAATTTTAAGGTAAATCAGAAACCTAAAGAATCTATTGAAATAAAAAATAATTATCGAAGATATGGGAAAAAAGTTGCTTCAGTGTTGAATATTGATGAGGCAACTCGTTTTTCACTCAATGAATTTATGAGAAAAGGGATTCTGAAGGAAGTGAATTCCATTATTGCGACAGGATTTGAATCATTTGTAGTGCACGGGGAGGTCCGTCATATGTACGGAACTAGGGACCTAACTCAAGAATGTGCAATCAAAGTCTTCAAGACCACACTCAACAAATTTAAAACAAAACAAAAGTATGTCGAATTTGACTACACATTTCAGCGATGTTTTTCTGCTTTGAATTTTCCAAAAGTGGTACAAATGTGGGCTGCCAAAGAAAAAGACAACTTGGTCATGGTAAAAAAGCTCGGATTGAAGTGTCCCGATTTCATAAGTATGAAGAATCACATTGTTATTATGTCTTTTATAGGTAAAAATGGCAAACGGGCACCACCTTTAAGTCAGATGGTCTGGAAAACAGACCAGTGGAACTTTGCTTATAAACAAGTCGTTAATTTCCTGAGTACTTTGTACAAGAATGGAGGACTAGTTCATGCAGATCTCTCGGAAGAGAATATACTGTGGCACAGCGGGGACTGCTGGTTTATAGACTTCCCTCAACTCGTAGGACCAGAGCATCCTCATTCATTAGATTTCTTACTTAGAGACTGCACTAATATTACAGCTTTCTTCAAAAAAAAACTTTCACAGGTCGAGACAGCCGAACAATTGTTTACACGCATTACAACAGTAAATGAAAGTGAAAAGAAAGAATTTGAGTGTAGTGGTGTACTTCCACACACGCAACAAGGTGTGATTGCCTTCAATGAGAAATACATTTCCAATCCTTCCAGGGTACATTTGGACCTAAAGGATATAAATAAGATTGATATAAATGAAATAAAACAGAGAAATGACACAGCACTTTCACTTTTAGAAATTGATAAGCCAAGTGCTATTTCACTTAACGATTTAAAAAACAAAGGGATTCTAAAGAAGGCAACTGGTGTTATTGCAAGTGGAAAGGAATCTTTTATAGTACATGGGTATATTAACCCTGCATTTAAATTCTCTCTAATTAAGAGCCTCCCTGAAGAAGGTGCTATAAAAATATTTAAGTTCACACCCAACACTTTTAAAACGAAAGAAAAATATGTTAAATTTGATCCTACATTTCAGCAATGTATTTCCGCATCGAATTATACAAAAATTACACAAATGTGGGCTGAAAAAGAAAAAAGCAACTTGATAAGAGTAAGAAACCTGGGATTGAATTGTCCCGACGTCATTTATATTAGGCACCATATTGTTGTCATGTCTTTTATAGGTTTTTATGGAACGCCAGCCCAAACTTTGAAACAAATCACCTGGCCATGGAATTGGAAAGAGGCTTACAGGAAAATTGTCCGATTCTTAAATGCTTTGTACAAGAAAGGCGGACTAGTTCATGGAGACCTCTCTGAAGACAACATATTGTATCACGAAGGGGACTTTTGGTTCTTAAATTTTGCACAACTTGTGGGACCAGAACATCCTAATTCTTTACATTTTCTGCTAAGAGACTGTGTCAGAATTACCACCTTTTTTATGAAGAAAAATATGCAAATTGATACAGCCGAGCAGTTGTTTGAAAGTATAACTGGAATTGAAAGTCGTAAAATATATAAATAAACTTTGTGTTCTTATTATTTTTATTTATTTAAAAAATGCAATTAATCAAGTATGTATTTATTAATCATAGCATTTATTTTAATATTAACATTACAGTCTAAATCAAAATAATATAATGTATTAATAAGTATGTAAATATATATATATATATATATATATATATATATATATATATATATATATATATATATATATATATATATATATATATATATATATATATATATATATATATATATATATATATATATATATATATATATATATATATATATATATATATATATATATATATATATATATATATATATATATATATATATATATATATATATATATATATATATATATATATATATATATATATATATATATATATATATATATATATATATATATATAAATATATATATATATATTTAAAATATAAAACTTCTTACAGCAACTATTGAGTTCTTACTCTTTCTCGGCCCTATTAAACATAATTAAATCCATAATAAAAAGCTGTAAGGGTTCTTTATTTGGTATTTATTAAAAACTTTATTCATCAAAACTGGCTTCTGTTTTGAGTGATGTACAGGTCAGTTGATCTGAACATATTGCTAACACAGGTGTAACACTAAGTGTTGTATATTGAATAAACAAGTCTTGTATATTGAGTATACCCCTTATGCCTAATTGATATACAATACAAACACCTATATAATGCTAGTATATATTAAAAACAATAATAATTTGTCTAAGGTTACCCTTCTGCCGGATTTTCCTCTTTCTTCATTTAATCCATGCAAGCATTCCCAATGTTGAAGATGAGTGCGCGCTTGGTACGAAGTTTTTGTGCAGAATACATGCTTTTGAAACTTCACTTCAAACCCTTATCCGCACCCCATTGGTACATACGGCACTGCTACATATAAACGCAGTGTTATCTTGATAGTTAACTTATGAAGGAAAAGTGATCAGCCCTCCGTTCCAGGTACCAGTCCGGGGTAATATTGAATAAATGTTGGAGTGAAAAAATCACTTGTATTTATAATTAAAATTTTAATTATAAAATGGAAAAAAAAAAAAAAATAATTGTCCGCCTCCGTAGTGTAATGGTCAGCACGCTCGGCTACCGTTCTGGAGGTCCCGGGTTCGATTCCCAAGGGGGGTAAAATAAATATAAGTGATTTTTTCACTGTCATATTTATTCAATATTACCCTGGACTGGTACCTGAAGCGGAGGGCTGATCACCTTTCCTTCATATGTAAACGATCAAGATAACACTGCGTTTATATGACGCAGTGCCCTATGCACCATTGGGGTGCGGATAAGGGTTTTATATTATTATATATATATATATATATAAAATGGAAAATCACAAAGTTAGTACTTCAAATATAAATTATATTCACTTTTATTTGTTTCACCCCCCCCTGGCAATCGAACCCGGGACCTCCAGAACGGTAGCCGAGCATGCTGACCATTACACTACGGAGGCGGACTAAACTGCTTTTGAAACTGTAAGAGGAAAACTCTCACATCTGTAGAGTACTGTATGTATTCATTAAATAAATTAATAATATATGGGAAAAATCATACTCAAGGAAAAAAACACGGTTTATTGTGAAATGCGTGACAGAATAGGTAACATGAAAACATATCTATGTGTCGAGCAAAATGTGCAGAATTCCAAACCCTGTGTTACACAATCTGATGCAATATCAAAATCCAAAACTTGACAAGAAATAAGTCACAATAATATCAGATTTAATCTTGTTATATTAGTATGCCTTATATATATATATATATATATATATATATATATATATATATATATATATATGTATGTATATATATATATATATATATATATATATTTTATTTTTTTATTTTTTATTTTATAAATGTTGTATTCACCCGAATATCTGAACCAACAATCATCAATACCAACATTACCCCAGAATATGTGTAAATACATTGATTATATGATGCTACCAATAATAAGATGCAGTTTATATAATAGTGAATATTACAAATTTAAATAAAACATAAGATCCCCCACGAATAAACACCAAAATACGTACATCTTATAATTGTGAGAGTACATACTTATATTCAATGTAATATGGTATATGTTCATGTCTAATAACTTTGTTACATCATTAATTTAAGTAAGAATGATTTCTGCTCCGTTCAAAAATAGAAATAAAACAACATCTCAATCATTTACTGTGAATGCTGTGCATTCATTTTGTACAGTTTATTTAAAGAAACTTTGAATTATGAAAAATAAATCAGTAGGAAAGTATCGGTATTGAATACAACCTTTCAATGTTTGTTTCTGTTTTGAATTTTCTTTAATTCGCAAAGAAAAAAAATCTTATGATTAAGACAAATAAAATAAAAACGCATTTTGTTTTTATGAAAATTTATTTATAATGCATACAAATAAGCAAATGCAAAAAAATATAATCACTTTCGCACTGGCTCCATCATATTTTTGTCAAGCAAGAAATCCGACTACATATTTTTAATCAGCGTTACTATAGTAATAAATAATAAACTTATATTTTAGGAATTCAAATACCTGAAGGTTTTCAATATTCAAACCCAAGTCGCTCAAAGTACTCGAAACATTATATCATCAATCCAATATCAAAGATTATCTGCATTTTCTAGTTTTGATAAATAAAGCTGAAAATAACCTAACTATCTCAAATTATAGATATTAAAGTACAATATGAAACTGGTTAAGTAATACATAATACAAATAGATTTACGTATCAATTTAAAACTCAAATCATAAATATTTTAAAATAATGATTTTACTGATACAATTCTCTAGTATTGGATTAAAGATATATTATTAATTGTTATTATTTTAACTTAAGATATTTCAGTTTTAGAATCAATATCATTTCAGCAAATTCATATTCACAATAAATATAAACTATGATTTATATTTTTAATTAATGTTTTACTTAGTAAATACCACTATTTCTTCAAATCTACTGTGACACGTGTTTCGATGCATCATTTTCAATGCATTCCGCATCATTCACATACGGTGTTTGAAAATGATGCGGAATGCACGAAAAACGTGTCACAGTAGATTTTAAGAAACAGTGGTGTTTACTAAGTAAAACATTAATTAAAAATGGATAGATTTAACCACAAAGTGACTGCCGATTCAATTAGTGAAATTATAATTTATATATTTACGACTTCCAATTCCAGTTATATTTTCAAACAATTGTTCAGCTGTGTCAATATTCAAGCCAATTTTTGTAAAGAAGTTTGTAATATTGGTGCAGTCTCTTAGTAAGAAATGTAAGGAATGAGGATGTTCAGGTCCTACAAGTTGAGCAAAATTTAAAAAGTTACACCCGTAGCCCGAAATCAGTATATTGTGTTCGGAGAGATCACCATGAACTAGCCCACCATTCTTATACAAAGTTCTTATAAAATGAACAACTTCCTTATAAAGGGGGTACCAGTCCCGCAGCCGGTGAGTGACTTCGTTTAATGGCGGCGATCGTGATTTATTCCAACCAATAAAAGACATAATGACAATATTGCTCCTCATACTAATGAAGTCTGGGCATCTCAATCCTAGGTTTTTTACACGGATTAAGTTGTTTTTTTCTCTTTCCGCCCACATTTGCATTATTTTTGAGTAATTCGACGAGGAAAGGCATTGTTGAAATTCCGGATCAAATTGAACATACTTCAGTCTTGATTGAAATTTATCAGGCGTGGTTGTGAAAACTTTTATTGCACACTCTATAATTCTAGGATAAACCGTAGCGTCTACGCGGTAGGCTTCCCCGTGTACTATATAACATTCCCGTCCAGTTGTAATGACATAATTCACATTCTTCAAAATACCTTTTCTTTCAAAGAATTTAAGTGTACTATGTGTAGCGTTATCAATATCTAATTCTAGGGCCACCTTGCGATGTCTCTCCTTCTTTTTTGATTTAATAGATTTTTTTGGATCTTCGAGAGTATTGGAAAAAGTACTTTTGGTTACCACTTTTACATCTCGATCTTTATGTGAAAATACATTGCTGTACTTTAACTCTTCATATTCTTCTTCATAACCACTCTCATCAGATTCTTCAACACGATCAGAATTATATCTACACAAACTGGTTTGTTTGACTTGGTCCATTTTATTTTTGACCAGATACTCCAGGTTCAATAGTTCTTGCGGAAGTTGTGCAATAGTAAAATCTGAGTTATCCGATTCCGGTAGTTCCGTTTTTACCGAATTTGATGTACAATTACACGATGAATCACTGACGTCCACTATTTGATTATGTTGACAACTTTCTTGTGTTTGAGATGACATTTATTACTAATAGGATATAGTCAGAAGATAATATAATGTAAAATTAACTTAAATTTTTGGTTGCAAACTGACTAGAATTATTGTTTATATTATAATTTGTTGATTAAATATTTAGTTCACACGCGATTATTTATTTGAAATAAAATGCGATATCCACAACGCAGGATATACAGAAGAACAATAAGGATATTCTTTTCAGTGTACGATTTTTATACCAGCCGGCGGGTGTTACAAATTTTCACAGACTAACTCAAATTTTGACACTTCTATGTTTTGTTTTCATGATGTTGCCTAACCTGACACTTATTTCACAACGAATGGCAATTCCATAAGGATGTGAAAACTTTTTCCGATATTGCATTAATCGGTATATAAAGGGGTATCATCACTTTTTTTTAATTGGGAACAAATAAATGCGAAAAAAAAATCACGATAAGACATTCGGTGTTATTCTTATTAGAATCTGTTTCGATATTACGGTTCGAAGATATCACATTTCAAATGACAGGAAAACCGACAAATCCTTTATCAATACTTCAATTAATTCCATTTTTTTTTCACAAACCTAGAGAACTCTTTAATAACGACAAATACAATTAGCTACATGCGCGACGGTAAAAAGAGAAACATATTTGTTTATCAAATGATTTTATACCCATAATTTAAACAGATTTTTATTTTAGGAATTAATATAAGCATTCACTTTGTTAATAACACTTTAAGTTAACTATGAATGATACGGAGAACGTTTTTTTATCATACCACAAAGTTAACAATGCTTTTAATATACAAAATACATACATATTAATATAAACGCCTATGAGGTAATATTTTATCAAAATGGTTAAATACTTATTTTTGGAATTAAATATTTAAAAACAAATATGTATGTCAAAAGAATTAACTCATTAGGTTTAAACTAGCATTTAACTTATTTAAGTTAATATTTTTTTTGAGTATTTCATAAAATCAATATTTGCAATAATTTATTCCTAAAGAAATGCTTCAATTATTCCATATGCATTGTTTAACATCAGTTTTATTTGTTGTTTGGAATAGTGTGCATACTAAATATATTTTTTTGTTTACCCCCTGTTCGTATGCAGTAGTGCACATTGGATCAATGATGAGGAATGCAAACCCTAGTACTCTAGCCATTGAAGCTGTACTAGTTTTATTTTATCGCTACAAAATGAACGACCAAAATCTGATGCGAGCATCGAATGTTAGGGATCTGGGCGTTAGATTTGTGAGCAC
>NW_028282656.1:0-12205 GCF_059751285.1 Brachycentrus maculatus
GTCCCGGGTTCGATTCCCAAGTGGGGTAAAATAAATATAAGTGATTTTTTGACTGTAATATTTATTTAATATTACCCTGGACTGGTACCTGAAGCGAAGGGCTGATCACCTTTCCTTCATGTGTAAACGATCAAGATAACACTGCGTTTATATGACGCAGTGCCCTATGCACCATTGGGGTGCGGATAAGGGTTTAAAAAAAAAATGTGTTAGTAAACAAATAATGTATGACATAGTATTGGCCCCAGTGCTTAGTCAAGCCAGAATAAAATATAATTTTTACTATTATTACTACTCACATAAAGAAGCGAGCAGCAAGTTAGCACTGCCAAAAAATATTGGAATCTTGTATCCAACCTTCGTAGTCCAGATTCCAATAACAGGATTCAGGAATAGTTGAACAAGAGCTTTAGAAGACAGAAGAACTCCTACGGGTCCATTTTCCCTTTCGATTTCTTCAATATCACTCTCAATATCAGATTTGTCATCCTTCAAACTACTTCCAACTATGTTTTTTACATTCTGATTGACAATTTCAGCGTTAGATTTGCTGGTCCCTTTGATTTTACTATACGCAAATGGGTCTTGTTTCAGTGATATGTTTTTCATTTGATAGTTATCAGTCGTCAGATCTGCCAATGGGAATTTTTCACCTTCCGTCCAAAGACTTTCAATGTTGTCGTAAAATACAGATTTTGGGAGTAGTTTTATGTTCGTTGTGTGCAAGAAATCAGGTATTATTGGCACTGAAAAATGACATTATTTATAAAAATAAAATAATTCCAGAGTGTGGGTCAAGAGCGCAAGATGTATTATTTTCAATTGGTCTGGGTGTTTGTGATATAATTTTCACATCTATCTTCCCTATCTTTACTTTCCTTCCTGCAGACAAGCCTCTAAATGTAGAGGCTGTGTAGGTTATTCGTTTAAAAAAAAAATCTTGGGATTGAGAACCCGAGACATCCAGTATGGTAGCCAAATGTGCTAACCAGTACACTATGGAGGCGGTCAAAACACTACTAGTGTATAATTTAAAAAGGGGACTGTAATAATTTATTCAAATCTAAATATTTTCATTTTATTTATGTTTTGTACTGACATTTCTTGCTAGAACTGCACTTTTTTAAAAATAATTATATGCCTATATGTTGAATTAATAATTTTTTAAAATAACATATAAGACGTTTTGAATATTGAAAGCATTAACTTTGTGGATCATATTGATATATTATTTTGAGAAATAAAAAGACTTTGTTTTTTTTTATCCACTCACATTTTTACTAACAACCAACTAGTTTCGGCAACAACCTGTTGCCCTCTTTAGGGTTTAATTTATGATAAGTCATAAATTAAACCCTGAAGAGGGCAACAGGTTGTTGCCGAAACTAGTTGGTTGTGAATAAAAATGTGAGTGGATCAAAAAACAGTCTTTTTATTTCTCAAAATAATAAAACAAATAAGAATTTTATCTAGCCTCATCAATCCGTATGTTGATGTCAGTAACAACGAAATATAGTCACTGGTTAAATAAAATAAAACTGGGAAATAACTATGAAGTTATATTATTTATTGATTCGGCATTAACTGTTTGGAATAACATGTTGATTATTCTTTTTAAATATTCAACACTTGTAATAAACCACTTAATGAGTTTTATTTTTATACACGACTAGTTTCTAAAACATACAGATGTTTTCATCTAGAGTTTTAATTTTCACCTGTAGATGAAAAATTCTGTACGTTTTCGAAAATAGTCATGTTTAAAAATAAAACTCATCAAGTGGTTTATTACAAATGTTTAATTTTTAAATAATAATCAACTATAAAGTTGTTGTTTTATTATAAAAAAATCAAAATAAACGAGAATTAAGCTTTTTAAACTTACCAACAACTGTCAGAAGCATGTTATCCAAGAAAAAAGCGAGATAGATGATCACTAACACAGTATACTTGCTCTCCCTCACATACACAAGATATTCAATAAGTGAAAAGTAATTCATTTTTAAAATGCTACTAATTTGTTGAATTTGAATTCAAAATCAAAAGTATGTGTTTCAATATCCTGTTGACTTCACCTGTAATAAAATTGATTTATTTCCATGTTTTATTAAGATTTTTTTGCTATTTGAAACCTGAATGGCCACACCCCGTAACGAGGCATTCATTGATATCATTTCAATAATTTATATGTTTATTATTCAATTCATTCACATTATTTAAACTAGTTCGTATGCTGGGAACAGAGAGAATGGTGCACTGAAATCAGTCATAGCAAATAAAAACCCTTCAGCAAAAGTAAAACTACACAACAGATTCCTTGTTTCAATCCTAATGTATGGAAGCGAAGCGCGTAGCTGGCGAAAGAAGGATGAAAGTAGACTGAATGCAGTCAAAATGCGATCTCTCAGAAGAATGTTGGACAAAACAATGTTTGATAGATGTTCGAATGATGAAATAAGGAAAGAATGCAAGGAATGAGGATTATCCATGAATTTAAGAAAGGTGTTAATATGATATATACACGTAGAACGAATGAGTGAGAAAAGAACAATAAAACATGTTTATGAGAGTAATTAAAGAAATGGAAGCAGAGGTAGACCAATAAATATTTGGCATGATCAAATGTATAAAATACTTAGGAGTAGTCAAGTCATTATTCGAAGTATGTATGAGAAGATGCATGATGAGGTAGAGGCGAAGAAAGTTTACTAAGACAAAGTAGTGTGGCATTTTATTCTCTCTGCCTACCCCACAAAAATCGGCATGATGGCTTTGCAATATGCCATAATATGCTATATCATATAATTTTTCAATTCAAGTATTTTGCGCCTAAATATAGGCAATCCATATTGTAGAAACGGTAAGAGATTGCGTACAACTGGGAGTAACTTCAATAATGTATTTTTTTAAACTACGTATATAATAATATTCGCTGTCCCATGTTAAATACAATCTCATTTATGTTTGAAATTCAATTAATGAAATCTCGTAATATTTCAAACAGAGTAGTCAAGTCAAGTAATCAACGGGTACGTATGAGAAGATGCATGAATATGGAAAAGGCGAAGAATGTTTGAAAAGACATAGTGGTGTGGCATTCAATTCTCCCTGCCTACCCCACGAAAAGCAGTATGATGGTTTTAAATAGGACCATATAATTTTTCAATTATGAAAGGCTTTTGCGCCTAAATATAGGCAATCCATATTGTAGATACGTTGAGAGATTGCGTACAACTAGGAGTAACTTCAATAGTGCTATTTTTTTAAACTACGTACTTATGTAATAATATTCCCTATCCCACGTTAAATACAATATTATTTATGTATACTAAAACTTCAATTAATGAAATCTTGTAATATTTCAAACCATATGGAAGATAAAAGGATACTATGGTCTAAGGTATCGCTCACATAGTAAGTAGTAGCTCCTTTTAAGAACGTCATAAATAAAAAAAAATGGATTTTTCAGGAGAACGAGAAGTTTGAAAATATAACACAATGTATTAAAAATAAATATCCAGCCACTTATTGAACTTTTTACTGTGCAACAAATGTTTTTAGGTAAAACCTGAAGGTTTTTTCTCCATTTGAAAAATATATAGTTTATTTAACAAAATAATTAAACAGTACATTTTCTTCAAAACGCGAAAACATCACTTTCTGCCCTGTAGCGGGTAAATATTAAGTTAAAAATATCTCTTTTGCTGGGATATAGTAGACTTTTTGGGCATTTCGAAAACATGCACCACTGAAAATGGACAATTTTTGATTTATGAATTTCTTGAAAGGAGTGAGCGATATATGAAGTAATGTAACAATGCGTGTCTATGTTCCAATTACTTCACCAAGGAACCATTTTTGTAAATTGAACCATATGTAAGCCCCATATTTCGGTAGTCACATTTAAATTTTGAAATTCAGGGAACCAAGCAATGTTGATTTTTTGGCTACCAGCATATGTAACAATTCAATCAGAAAAAAATATAAAAAATATACTTAAATACATTTCTCTATTTAAAAAATACTGTATCTAGAAAATTAAAAAAAAATCCCTAGATATTCCTCCGTGCCGTGATGAGTTTATTTGCGATCAGCATTTGTTAGAATTCAAACAGAAAAAAATACTTTCAAATATAATTAAATACATTTCTCTATTAAAATATATATTGTATCTAGAAAAATTACGCTAGATTAAAAAGAAATAATTGTTTACCAACTCGTGGTACTTGCAGTTTTAAAAATAATAAAACAATAGTGCTATATAAAATAGAAAATCGTCCAACCACTAAAATAATATAATGAAATTATTCCACTAAAATCACTGATTATTCGATTATCGGTTTAAGGGATGAAAAGTGAACAATATGTCGCTGTTGAGTGCAAAACAGGACTAAAACCTGTTGAGAAAAATATGCCACCACTTGAACAAAGTGGTGGCAAGGGGGTAGGCTTGAGGGTGGAAAGTGGGAGGGGGTGAAAAACGGGGAGATAATATGACAAAGCTACAGAGTGTTGAAAATGATTTTAAAGCATATATTTATATATATATATATATATATATATATATATATATATATATATATATATATATATATATATATATATATATATATATATATATATATATATATATATATATATATATATATATATATATATATATATATATATATATATATATATATATATATATATATATATAACATTGAAATATACCATAATATACAATATCATATCATTTTTCGATTATGAAAGGCTTTTGCGCCTAAATTTAGGCAATCTATATAGTAAATGAGGTGAGAGATTGCGTATAACTAGGAGCAACTCGTATTGTGTATTTAAAAAAATCTATATTTACATTTACATTCGTTTGTGCATACTATAAATCCGTATAAAATATATGTAAATATATATAATTAGAAAATAAGTTTTGATGTTTTGCCTGTGCATTTAATGTTATAATGAATTTATCAATTTACAAGCAAAAAAATATATAAAATACTACAACAAAAACAAATAATCGTCATTATTGTATTAATGGAGTATGAAATGAACAAAGATAAGCGTTCGAAAATGAAGATTGAAAATACCCACTGTCTTTTGTTTTTATATTTACATAAATAATATACATTTATTTATAGAACAATTTTAAACACATTAAAATATTTTTGCAGAGACCCACCAAGCCACCTTGTGTGTCTTATCGGTGGAGTTCTTTTATATACATTTTTTTATTGTTTTTATCCATTTTTACTTAATATACACGAAAAAAGAGAGAAAATATTAAGAATATAAGCTATTTTACAATTTTCATAGAATTAGCTCTCGATCATTTACCCATTCCTTTATTTTGCCTTTGTTCCATGTATTTTTATTATTTATTTTTTTCATTTCAAATATTAATTTGGACAGGAACTGAGCTTGGTTGGAAACGTGTATTCACAAACTATCATATGTTTTCCTTTGAAAATATCCTCTTACTAAATTCATGTCCAATGAAAAAGATGATACTTTTTTCTTGTAAAACGCAAATAGCAATAACAAAAAAAAATCGGTGATTTTTCTCTTTCCTCTTCCCCTCATGTCTACTTATATAATATACTGCAAATGAAGGCTTCACGATATTCTTTTAAAAAATATATAAAAATAACGATAATGCAATCTGTCTTAGGAATATCGAAAGGTGAAAAAAGGTGTTGTGGATAAAAAATTATGAGATGGGGTGAGGAGTGTTATAACCTTGGGATGAGAGGGGTAAAAGTGGGAGGCTGTTGCGCCACAGTTGACAAATCTTAGAATGCTGCCAGGTATGAAAAAAAAAATTTTTCACATGTAAAAACGCTTTCTAGTTGATATATATTGTTGATTTTGGTAGGATGTTTTTATTTTGAGGTTTGGTATTTTTTTTTATTTAATATGTTTTTTCAAATCAAGGGATCTTGCATCCCTTATGTCACTGTGACCATATTAGGTCTATTGTGACCTCCCTCTATATCACAGCTCACTCCCAAGACCTACGTGTGTCATGTAACTCAAGACCTGTCTTGGTGATAGGAGCTTCACCTTCTTGGAGTCCTGTGAGGAATTTAATATGGTAACAAAAGTTTTTTTTTAAATAAGTTTTTTTTATTAATTTCGTAAACATTTCTACTTACAAAAATCTCAAAATGAAAAAAAAAACACAGTTTTCACCAATAAAGAGACTGAACTCTTGTGCTTGGAGAGGGACTTACACTTGTTAGTTATGTTTGTTGGTAATACAATTTGTTTTTTTTTAAAAAAACGTGTTTTTTTACCTTTCTTTGAAAACATAACTCGCCATTTCCACATTCATGCATCTCCTCATACACATCCGACGATTATTTCAATTTCTGACCTGACCACTTTCGAGAGTTTGACTCCTGACTCCTGACCCGGCCACTTTCAAGTATTTGACATACCTGATTGTGCCAAGTTTTCCTCGGTCTTCCTCAATTTCTTTTCCAACTACATTCGCCTCATAAATTTGTTAAACCGTTCTTTTAATTTTTCTTTAATGCTGTTCTCAGCCTTGCATTCTTTCCTTATTTCACCATTCGAATATCTATCGAACATCGTTTTGCCACGCATTCGTCTAAGGGGTCGCATTTCTGCATTAAGCCTGCTTTCATCCTTCTTTTGCCAACTCCATGCCTCGTTTCCATACTTAAGGGTTGGAACCAGGACTCCGTTGTATAAATATATTACTTTCTTAATATTAGAATTAAGTTTTCATTAATTAATTCGGCAGTCACTTTGTGGTAAAATCTATCCATTTTTAATTAATATTTTACTTAGTAAATACCACTATTTCTTAAAATCTACTGTGACATGTGTTTCGATGCATTCCGCATCATTTTCACGTTTCATACGGTGGCGGTGTTTGAAAATGATGCAAAATGCATTGAAACACGTCACTCACGCCTTTCAAGAACGTCATAAATCAAAAATCGCCATATTTCAGTTGTGGATGTTTTCGGAATACCCAGAAAATGTACTATATCCCAGCAAAAGAGGCATATTTTTAACTTGATATTTACCCGCTACAGGGCAGAATGTGTCGTTTTTACATTTTGAATAAAAAATATTGTTAAATTATTTTTTTAAATAAACTAAATATTTTTCAAATGGAGAAAAACCATTCAGGTTTTACCTAAAACGATCTGTTGCACACTAAAAAGTTCAATAAGTGGCTCGATATTTATTTTTAATACATTGTATTATATTTTTAAACATTAAAAACGTTCTCCTGAAAAATCAAGTATTTTGATTTATGACGTTCTTGAAAGGAGTGAGCGACGTGTCACAGTAGATTTGAAGAAATAGTGGTATTTACTAAATAAAACATTAATTAAAAATAGAATTCAGTTGATAGGATTTTTTTTCAATCTGGCAACATGACGACCTGTTGCCCGCTGGTGTAAGAAGGCGATAACCTGATTTGTCGTATCTGCCGAGAAACAGCCTTCCATGGTAATTGAAATCTGCCTCCGTTCGCCTACCCCATGTTACCACCCCTAGCCATCCTATCCGACAACCCAACCCCTTCTTCACAAGGTATTTGAGAATAAAATATATAAAAAAATAAAATAATAAAAATACACAATATTTTGAGCGTGTCCAAATCTTCTTCACAAGTCATTTGAGAATAAAATAAATAAAAAAATAAAAATACACAATATTTTGAGTATGTCCAAACCTTCTTCACAAGGCATTTGAGAACGAAATAAATAAAAAAATAAAAAAACACAATATTTTGAGTATGTCCAAACCTTCTTCACAAGGCATTTGAGAATAAAATAAATAAAAAAATAAAAATACACAATATTTTGAGCGTGTCCAAACCTTCTTCACAAGTCATTTGAAAATAAAATATAAAATATTTTGAGTGTGTCCAAACATTTGGTACCAAAACTTGTGTTTGTCTACATTTTGCAGTTATTTACATTATTTACACTTTAAGAAAAGAGGACAAGAGAGGGAGAGGACAAGACAAGAGAGCAAGAGGACAGGAGAGCAAGAGGACAAGAGAGAAAGAGGACAAGAGGGGGAAAGGACAAGGCAAGAGCGCAAGAGTACAAGAGTGCAAGAGAGGGCAAGAGGACAAGAGACAAGGGGAGAAGGGGGCATAAGAGTAAGAAGGCAAGACGGCAAGAGGTCAAGAGGAAAGAGGGACAAGAAGGTAAGAGGGCAAAGGACATGAGGGCAAGAGGGCAACAGTGAGAGAGGGCAATAGGGAAAGAGGAGAAGAAGGCAAGAGGTCGAGGGGGCGAAAGGGTAAGAGGACTAAAGAGCGAGACGGCAGGAGGCTTAGAGAGCAAGAAGACAATAGGGTAAGAGGGTCAGAGGGCAAAAGGGCAAGTGGGCAAGGCGGCAAGACGGCGAGAAGGCAAGAGGGCAAGAGAGCAGTTATGGTGATACATCATAAGTGAGATTAAAAAATATTTTTAAAAAATTATAAGATTTTTAAACGCCTTGTGGATTTGAGATTTATTTACAAAAGATATATTAACCACCCTATCCTATTATGTCCTATTACTATGTAGGTGCGTGTATGTACCTCGTATGGGGTGACAACACTTTATACGGCCATAATTACACCATAATTGAAATCTTTTGTCCCGTAACAGATGTGCACTTAATCACGTTACGCATGCGCTCCGCACGACAGAATCAAAGGATGTTTCATTAATAATTATAGTATTAAAGATATCTCAACATAGATGATGAAGAATATGGAAGTCAGAGAATTTGCAGTAAACATTATATCGTGGGTATATTGGCAAAAAATGTTACCTCTATAATCCCTGTTGGAATGATTCCTATTATTTAAAGCTTTTAGCCTGAATAAAATACCCGCCATTAAACTTAAAGTTGACTTTACTTGTAAAACCAAATAAATTTTACATTTTGAACTAATTAAAGTATGTATTTTTTTATAGGGCCAGTTTATAGGGCGTTGAAAACTTTATAATAGGTACTGCATCAATAAGTCGAAATTGCATATTTTTGAGTTAACGTTTTTTGCCTGTACACCCACGATATAATATTTTTACACATTTCTGGGTTTTTCCACTTTCTTTGATATCTCATCAAAGATGAAGAAGAATATGGAAGTCGGGGCATTTACGGGGCTGACGACCGTCATGGGCTGGTTTAAGTGATCGCTTTACACACGTGTAACATTCACCAATTCTACCCATTATTGACAACTACACTACTCAAATTCTTGGAAGTTCTATATATATGAACCAATTTCGAAACATTGTTGTTGTATCACTAGAACTTGAATAGAGACATCTATTGGTGAGATGAAAAGAAGCTTTTTATTAAGCAGAAACTCTTACATAACTCTTTTATTGTAACTCCTATAATTGGAGATAATCCAGATATGTGATCAAGTATTTGGACACATTCCTAAAAACCAAAAAACAGTTGTTGAATACCATTTTTAAGTTTATTTATGTAAACATGGGTAGCTTAAAAAAAAATTGCAGATGTTCTTATCAATTGGTGAAAATACAAATTCTTGGTGACAACCTATATTTCAAGAAACTCATTCGAATACACATTGGAATTTGTCTTTTTTTAGAATATAAGTACTTAAATGAATTTTTTTAAAAAAATTTTTAAACCTTGCCTTTAAATAATTTTTTTCGTATCAAAATAGTATATTTATTTCGAAAAAAAACTTATTTTGTTTATTCAAAATCGGTGTATTAATTATAAAAAAACGATTACGTCAATTGTTACCTGATTTTAAAGAAAAATTAAGTTGCGATTTATCGTATACCGGAAAATTGGAGCATTTTACTCGGTTTTCCAATTTAACACTATCAATGCCATCTATTGACAAACTTCAAAAACAAAATGGAGAGATGTCGCGCGGCGCCTGGCGGGAAAGAATGCTGACATATTTATTTATTGTTAATAAACATACAATAAAACAGTAATCACGAGACAAAACAAACAGTTATAACTGTAAAACATGAGATTAATGAGTGCCAATGTTTTTTGTAAAATAAAAGTAATAAACAAATTGTCAGAAGCTCGGCCAAGAAAAATCCATATTTTTAGAATACGGCCGTGCTAAGCACGAATGGGGTAACTGACGCATTGAGATATCGTATTTAATATAGGATATTTTTCTGGATTTTTCATTGAGTTTTTGAGAAATATAATTTACGAATAATTTGCGTGTATGTATGAAACCAACATATAAAAGTAAAAAAAATATTGTGTTAAATTTTAATTTAAAAAAAGGGTTTAAACGTCTTTTTTTATATAATGTGTTTTGCTTTCGCAAAATAATCACTTGGGTATTTAAATTGGATGAAAAATGACGAAAAAAACTTTTTTAATGTAAATAATGTAAATATAATGGGTTTTTGAAAGATTATTAGTTCTACTTAAAAAAAAAAACAAAAATACTACTGATGTAATCAATATTGCATGGGATGCGTATATCTTTTATCGTTGTCATACAGTTGAAATTGACAAAAGTGTATTTACTACAAAAACATTGACTATTTGATATCTTACTAGCTTAATATTGCCCTGATAAAAATCCCAAAGGATTTTAAACTTGCAAGTAGGTAATAATATATTGACTTGTTAAAAATGACTAACTGCATTGATGTTTATGTTCTTGCCAAGCAAAAGTGACTCAAAAGGCCCTCCTGAACATTTTACGTTTTGTTAGTTGGTCACTCAATTCTTCTCCTGTACGACTACGATATGTGAAATTTTTTTTTAAATGAATGCAGATACCCCTACTGTGCTTAGTAGGATGGTAGGTTTAATCCGCCTTAACCGTCGACCATACCATCTTCTGTCGGCTAATGTCTGATTTATTTGAAAGGCTATAAAAATACGCTATCAAATATGAAAATTTTATGAGTTTTTTCGCTATTTTCGGACCAAAAACATGGAAATCTAAGTGAAAATGTTATGATGTTGACCAGGGCCGACCAAATCGTTTATGTGTAAAATATTTACAAGTAATGTAATGCATCCTTGCGCCCCGATATTTTTTTAAACAGGCTTCGCAGATTGAAACCATTTTTTAAAGGAATAACCCGCAAACTCTTTACTTTTAGAGGTTTGTCTGCAGGTAGGATCGTAAGGATAAGAAAAGCAAATGGGAAAAATACATAACTAACACCCAGACCAGACGGGAATCGAATCGAATAGAGCGTCTATCTAACTACGCCACGATGCCTGTCGTTCCACCAATGTGATCTTAATTCAATCAGTAACCTTCGACAGTAATCAGGATTCTTCGAAACCATTTGAAAACAACGAGATAATTGCGTAAACCCTCAAGATCAACAATATGAAATATGGCTACATCGTAGAATGCTACACATTCCATGGACCGATATGATCAACGACGCAAATGTGCTCCAAAGAGCCAGAGCAGGGAGACAGTTGCTGACTGATATCAAGGTCCGGAAGATGTCCTATCTGGGGGGCATGTGCTAAGAGGAGAGAAGTACGAGCTATTGCACCTAATCTTATAAAGAAAAATTTAAAAAGAGGATTGATGAGGTGTGGGCAGAAGGCAGATTTCCTGGCTCCGTAGTATACGAGATTGGTCGAGGATCAGGACTGTGGAAGCGCTGTTTAGAGCTGTCCAAGACAAGGATAATTATAATGAGAAGTGGTATTACATATGATAAAAATAGTGAAGGACAAATCAAGCTAGGACACAAAATCATGAACCCTCTTCTAGTGAAACGGAAGGCCCGTTGACGACAGTCAACAGTCTGGCTCCTCCTGAGGAGTTTTGTTTCCTTTCAGCAATGAGCGAATGCTGGGAAGCTTCTGATGGGCCGGCACTAGATTATCCCTCCTGTTCCCAACACAGATTTTAAAATAAAATTTTTTTAGCTAGAAAAAACAAAAATCCACTAAGTAATCTATAAACCCAAGGTTAATGGGAAATGCAGCTCCCATCTAGAAAAAACTCATTTAAGAACTTTTCCTAACCTTTTTAATTAATCCTAGTTCAACCTTACATTATTTTCTCATATCTTCGTTTATAATTCTGTCATACAATGATTTTTCAGACATTCGTCTTAGGGACCGCATTTCAATGGCGTTCACTCTGCTTTCATCCTTCCTTTGCCAGTTCAATGTATTCATTTGCATCAATCCTTTTCCGCCCTTAAGCAAATCCTACCCC
>NW_028282657.1:0-14172 GCF_059751285.1 Brachycentrus maculatus
GTAGTAGACGAGAGCTGGCGTGTTTTGGGTGTTTAAAATTGCTCCAGTATTCCACAAAGTTTAATAATTTTATGTATTTTTTACTGTAAGGATATTTTTCATGAAGCTTTGATAATAAATGGCACTAATAGAAGTTAAAGTAGGCACATGTTTTTGGATTGGTATTTTCTATTGTATACACTATTGACAAGGTCGTAGGAATGCATTTAACACGCGTTTTTTCGAGAGCAACTGCTCTCGAAAACGGTCCATTTCCGAGAAATGCTCGCATCACGGAACAAGCTAACTTGAGTCGCATTACTGTATAGAATTATTGATGCATTTTTCTCAAATAGCAGACAAACTTTATATTTTTTTTCACTTTTAACTATTTCAATTTATCGCCAATCACTATATTTCTATATGTGCAAAAAATTACAGACTTGAGATGCAAATATTCGGGGTAATCAATGTAAACTTATGGAGCAGCTTTGGCCGGCAGCTGTACAGCGCCAAGCCAAAAGACTGACTGAGACTTGCGCAAATATCGTAAATTCCTTAATTCGCTTTCGTAATTCTTTCGAAATAAATTTTAAAAATTCATTCATCCGTAGCAGCAGATTAATATTGATATTGCGCAAAATTTGATTTTAAATTTGCGCCGAAAATCCTAATTCTTTCCCGCGAAATAAATAAATTTATTCATTCATAGTAGATTAAAATAAATTCTTTCAATATTTGTAATATTGTATTTAATATAATTGTATAAATAAATTGTAGATTCTTTCGTATTTCGATTCATCAAAAACCAGTTCAAGGCCACGACAAACGAACGCTGCCGCCGTAACGCCGCCAGCCACTTCGTTCGGCATATAAGCCAGGCCAATCGAATCAGCAAACTCTGAGAAGCAAATAATCAGTCACCGGTCGAAACACAAGCGACGACAGAGCCATCTGCACAAAGTCAATCCATCTAAATCATCTTTTCCAAAAAAACCCTTTAATCTGAGGCGACATGGGCCCGAAAAAGAAGAAACCTGACCCTCCCGATACCCCAACGCCCCAAGTTCCAACACCATCTACCTCTAAAGATGGTAAAACTGATTACCCAAATGTTCCAACAACTGCTTTCGAGCACAACAAAGCTCATCAAAAGCAGAGCCGAACAGGCTCTTAATGCACTAGGCCATTGCGGCAATATTAAAACCGCAATTAAGGCCGACATTATGGAATGTCTGAACGACATCATAATTGCCAATGCTTCCCAGGAAGCTGAACACAGATCAGAAATCCTAGCCACAAAACTGACCTTCCATGAGAAGGCACTGGAACAGGAGATAAGGCACAGCGCGAGACTGGCCGCCCGAATCTCCTCAACAGCCCAAAAGGATGCTCCCTCCGTCTCCGCTCCACGAGCGAGCTACGCGAGGGTTGGCTCCGTAAACGCCGCCTCAACAGTGGTTATACAAAAGTACCAACCGGTCACCAAACAAACTACGCGCCACACGGTCGTAGTTCAAGGCAAAAACTCAGCAACTGCCAGTGAAACACTGGAAAAAACGATCAAAAGCACGATCAACGTGGCTGCCTTGGGGATAGGCATACAATCCCTAAAAAGAGCAAATAACAACAAAATCGTCATCCAATGCGATGACGAGAAACAGTGCAAAAAGTTAAAAGATGAAATAGCTAAAAGCGATAGCTTGAAGGCTCAAATTGGGACTAAGATCAGACCCAAAGCCATCCTTAAGGGGATAGACGCCAGTCTGTCCAAAGAGCAAATAATCAACCCTCTATTTAATCAAAACAGCACCTTAAACAACGGAGAGGCATCTGCTCCAAAAGCAACGGTGCTATTTACGCTGTCTTAGAAAAAAGACAACAACAAGAAATACGCCCTAATTTCGGTAGAGCCGGAATTATGGTCCACACTAATGGAACTAAAAAGGGTGAACGTGGGGTTCGAGAGAGTCTGGCTCTCGGAGTACATGGCAGTTATCTCGTACCAAAAGTGCATGAGCTACGCACACTCCGCAGCTCACTGGAAAAATAAGGAGGGATGCTGGAGGTGCGGTGGAGAACACCGGCAGCGGCATGCACAAAACACATAATTATTATTTTTTTTAAGTATAACTTCATAAGTTAATTTTTAGGCATTTGTACAGTATTCAGTTAAATGTGGTATAATAAAATTGATGTATATGTTTCAAAGTATTTTATTTTTATTAATAGATTATGTATTTATCAGAAATTAAGAATTATGTCTAAAATATGACAAATAAGTGCAATTAATTCATTTCTAATAATAATATCATGTAGTCATCTTTCTGCAACTCTATTGACAAGACTTTTCCAATTTAAATTGCAGTTTACGAACTTTCATTAGATGGCTTATACCAAATGGATAAAATATTCAAAATAGTTTTATTTTTCATCTCTGTCTACAAACCTAAAACGCAATGGGGTATCCGGCATTGTTATTAGTTTGGTGACTGGTGTTACATCTCCATAATTGTACTCAACTTTATATTTCTTGATAATCTAAAAAAATAATAAAAACGATTGAAAAGATTTCTACAAAAGAAACCCGTTTTATTTCTCATTTTCAAATCCTCGTTGGGAAATAAATAGAAAATTATTTAAAAATGAAGTAAACAAATCAAGGATTATTTATTTATACGCAGTGAAAGATTACATGAGTATTTTAAATTGATTTAATACATTCCAATCAAATAAAAAATCAACATAGTATGGACCAAAAAATACAATAATGTACTATTACATTCGATAAGGTATGATTAATTTAATAACCAAGGTAACATTGGTTTGCTCAATTTGTATAGCAGCAGATGCGGCATCAAAGGTCCCTAGTTTGAATCCTAGGTAGGCAGTTACTTTTCAGAGATTTAATTATCTAATGTTTTGTTACAGTATAAGTGGGAAGACCTCTTTTGGCACTATTATCCCAATAGTAAAACTTTAAAATTCTAGCAATTTTATATGAAAATACATATATATATATATACATATATGAGTATATATATATATATATTTTTTTTTATTATTTATTTGGCAGTCACCCAGTGAAAGGATGTTTCCACCAGTGTCAAGTATTATTTTTATTTACAAACAAAAAAATAATAGAAAATAATAATAACAATTAATACAAAATTTCATAGTTTAAATGCGTTTAGCTTTATCATTTTATAAATTATGCCCACAATTCTAGAATTAGGTTCAGAAAGAAGGGTGCACACTTGGGTGGGGAGTTGGATTCCTGCCCGTGTTAAGCTATTTAGAAAGTTCTCCTTATCTGTTGTCAGCGGACACTGATTTCAGATATCCTTGCGCAATAAGATATAAAAATTAAAATGTTAAACTGGACCTTAGCAGTTAGTGTGGAGAGCATGATCTCGGCTAGCCCCTGTCCTATACACTTTCTAGAACCGTAGCCAAACGGTAGTGTAGCCAAAGGATGTAACTCCTTCACGTCGGGGTTTTGCCATCGCTCGGGATAGAAGCGCTTAGAATCATCGAAATTCTCCTCCTTTAATCCCGACACTTGCATTGCCATCACCATTGTTGTTCCGTGGGGGATTCTTGATGAAATCAAAAAGTATAATATAGGAAATAAACAAAGTTTATTTATTACACATTGAAATAATTTTTTATCTGATCAATACAAAATTATTAAAAATTTGTAAGCAAATATAAATTATTAGTAAATAAAAAGCCACAAAACTTAGATGCAGCTTCATGATACAACCGATACAATATTTAAATTAACTAAATAGAAAAAAAAAAATATATATATATATATATATATATAAAGTAATTTTTATTATTATTTTGGTGTCTGACGCCCCCTTATTTAATATGGCTTAAAAGGCAGGAAAGCCCGAGGAGTAGGGGTAAAATAAAGGAAAGGGTTAATAATGAATGAAAAATTAATTTACTAAGAATTAAAAATAAAAAAATTCTTGTGTGTATACATTGTCATATTTCGTAGTCATACAGGAGAAAGTGACCAAGTGCATTTTTTTACAAAAACGTGATCATTGACTGTTTGATATCTTACTAGCTTAATATTGCCCTGAAAAAATCCCAAAGGATTTTAAACTTGGAAGTATAACATATTGACTTGGTAAAAATGACTAACTGCATTGATGTTTATTTTCTTTCCAAGCAAAAGTGATTTGAATGGCCCTCCTTAACATTTTACGTTTTGTTAGTTGGTCACTTTCCTGTACGATTGCGATATATATATACGGTAATTTTTATTATTATTTTGGGGTCCGAGGCCCCCTTATTGAATATGGCCTAAAAATTTATTGCCGGCGGAGAAAAGATCAAGGAGCAGGGGCAAAATAAAGGAATGGGTTAATAATGAATGAAAAATTAATTTATGAATTGTAAAAAAAAAAATCTTGTGTGTATACATTCTGTTGTATTTTATACATTAAATAAAAATAGCAAAAAGCATTTTTAAAAAAAGAACTACACTGACAAGCCACATCAGGTAGCTCAATGGGTCTCTGCAAAATAAAAGATTCCCTGAATGCGATTACACATTGAAAATGTATAAAATAATACACAGTTTATGAAGGTACACAAAGAGTAATATATCTGTATAATCGTTTTCGATTTTGTTTTGAGGTTTGTTCACCTCCATAGTGTAGTGGTTAGTGCGCTAGGCTACCATGCTGTAGGTCCCGGGTTCGATTCCCAAGAGGGTCAAAATAAATATTAGTGATTTTTCAGTCTAATATTTATTTAATATGACCCTGGACTGGTACCAAAAGCGGAAGGCTGATCACCTTTCCTTCGTGTATTTAATGATCCAGATAACACTGCTTCTATATGATGCAGTGCCCTATGCACCATTGGGTGCGGATAAGGGTTAGAAAGAGAATAATCGTTTTAGAACAATTTTTCTTACCTGTAATGATCCACTATTACATTCTTTGGCAATATTCTGGTCAATACGGGAAACGGAGGCACCAATCTAAGAAAAAAGGTAATTATTCTCTGGTATGCCATACTCCCTCTAATGTTGGTGCCCCTTTAGTGCGTTTATTACTTTTTACCTGAGACTTTCCTTGATGCAGGCCTTTAAGTATGGCAGCTTGTTTATTTCGTCATAAGTAAGACCTTCCACATTCGGATTGAGGGCCGACTTTAAATAAGGCAACTTGTTTTTTTCGTCATAAGCAACGTCGTCTTCCTCGCTTGGTAAATTAGAATTAAGTTCTTCGTACAACTTTTTCTGCGCACGTTGACTTCTTGCCAAGTGGTACAATATAAAGCTCATTGCACTTGTTGACTAAAAATATTAATTTTGAATGGTTAAAAAGCAGGGTAAAGACCCAGTTATTGACACTTGAGTAGATTGGTTCATTTAATATCAATTTAAAACCAAGCCATTCATCATCATATCATTGTATTTTTTTTAAATAAAAAATAACCCGCAAAGCCCCTTTCTTAGAGGCTTCCCTGCAGGTAGGATAGAGAAGATTGATGAAAAATACAACACAAACACCCAGACCAATTGAAAATAAACATTTCTTGTATTAAATTTCTAATTGGTAGAAATCAGATCCGCAATTCCTATTTCGCAGTCAAGCATCTACCTAACTGCACTATGGTGCATGTCTGCGTATAGTTATGCGTAGACAGACGCCGCATTAATTTTAATGATCAGTTCATTTCAAACCGTTATTTATTATTTTTAAATAAAAAAAATTAAAACAAGACAAAAATTTGAAAAACGTTTTTCTCAGATATGTCACCAGTTCAGTTTATATTTTCATGAATTTTATATAAGTATACAATGTATTTATTGAATTTTTTATTTTTATTTTACTCAATAAAATAATAACCCATTTTCAATATTGGTCAGTGTAAAAGTGAAAATTTTGATTAATTTCATTAATGTCATTGCTAATATAGGCAGTATATCTACAGAATAAAAATGAACTTAAAATTTTCTATTTTAACGCCTATCTGCTCCCAAATGGTGCATAGAGCATTGCATCAAATCAACACGGTGTTAACCTGACCTGATTCTCGATTGCATGAAGGCAAGGTGGTCGGTCAGTCCTGCGCTCCAGATCTGAGAGGGGAGTAAATATATTTGAAGAACTACTAATACATAGAGTCCCTAGAGAATAAATCATATATGAATATCAAATAATATTCAATTACGAGTGTCAATAACTGAGGGGGTGTAAAAGCATTTATTTTGTTTAAAAAAAAAATTATTATCAATTTGTTCTCACAGAATTGACCCCAACGATCAGCATGTCCATAAATGATGTAAGAATATCCTCAGATTTCATCTTCTCGCTGAGTAAGAGGGCCTTGATCAATGCTCTGGGTTCGGTATCTAGATAATTGAGAACACATGCATAATGACACTGGCCAACAATGATTTTTTAACTGAATTTTCGATGACTGATTTGGACTAAGTTAATTGTTCTTATTCAACTTTATATGGTGACAAGCTTCATATTATTGTTTGTATGGACCCCATACATTGAAACCGTAATAGCGGTTGGTATCTAGGCATGTTTTAGTCTAAGGTCTAAGGGATTCAAAAAAAGTATTGATAAATGAGTAACAGTGGAAATTTATTAACTTATTAATGTTAAATACGATAGCATTATATGATTTTATATATTCATACATAAATAATAAGATAAACTTTGGTCATTATTAGAATTAAAAATATCCATTGCCAAAAAATCTGACGTTCTACATTTTTTTTGCTTTCGTTTTCAGGTATGCAAAGTGCATAAAAATCAGTATTTTCATACCAGTTACAAAACAAAAGTTGTGAATTGTTGGCCAGTGTTATCAATCTAAATTATCTTATTAAAACAACATAAATTGAATGATACCAGTGGCGTAATTTTTACCTGAGATTTTAATTTTCTTCTCTGATAATCTGATTTCTTGGTTACTGTAAACCAATTTTTTATCCTGATTTTTTCTATTGTACAGCTCTATTTCTGTTTGCCTTATGTATTGGCCAATAATACTAAAACAAAAAATATTTTTTATTTATATTTACCGTTGATTTTAATAAGGATTTTGCTTTTTTTCTTATTCATAAGTTGCAGATTATCAATCATGCGCAAGATGCGAGTGGCTCAGAATTCGGGGGTTTCAACATAAAATTAAATTAAAAAACATGTGTTTAATCGATTTTGATAATTCAATGAAGATTTTGAAATATAATAATTTGTTTCATGAAGCTGCAACCTTCCTTTTCTTAATGCTTTTTAAATTTTTCAATCAGATAATTCCTCAAATGATCTCAATTCAAATTCAAATACCGCTTAACTTATAAAAACATTATATGTAAAGCTTTTTTTGCAAATTTTTCTCCTCTAACACGCCATGCAAAAATTTTGTTAAAAATGATTAATTCTATTCTTATTCATTTTGACAGAAATGATGTAAGCTTATTTTTAGAGGAAAACCTTTAAAATTAAATTTCGCCTCAGGTCTCTCAACTCCTAAATCCGCCACTATTATTCACAGAATAATTAATAAATCAGTAGGAATGGAATATGTTTATAATAAAGATTTTTTACCTATCTAAAATATTGCAATTATCAATTAATTTCTTGAATGCTGGAGTTTCGAAGGCTTTCCAAACCTGCAGACCGGTTTCACAAGAAGCCAGAGCTTGTGTGACCTTCATGAGGGCCTCTTCCAGCCACAAAGCGTCTCCTTGAGGACTTTCATAGCCTTCTAGAAGGCCCATACGCTCGCTAAACAGGATATGGCCTGAAATAAATGTATGTAACTAATTCACAATTCCGTGTAGGCACAATGTATATGGCACGGTGACAACTTGATCATTGATATATAGCTATAGTTTTGACAAATGTCTAGCTGGGATTTTCTTATTTTAAATAAATAACGTAGAAAGCCTCTATTTTAAAAGCTTGTCTGCAGGTAGGAAAGGAAAGGTAAAATTGAAAAATACACCACAAACATCTACACCAAAAGAAAATATTATAATTTATTGTGCAATTGCTGGGAATTAAACTTGTAATGCCAATTTCGAAATCGAGCGTCTGCCTGGCTATGCCACAATGTCTGTTAATGCTTAAAAAAATACATGTTTATCTATATAATTTCCAGAGGAAGGCAAGGTTTTGCCGAAAATAGTCAGATAAAATGATTTAAAAATGTGCAACAAAGCTGTGTTTTATTTATAAAGTTAAATAGTTAAGTATAAAGTATAAAGCATAAATATATGGCAACTACAGTTTATTTTTTATTAAAAATATTTTTATTCCTCACCCATACACTCCAAGCCCCATTTAAAAAGTCGTTTTTCAAAGCCATTTTCAACCTCATCTTGTCTGTTTCTTATTTTGGGTACTGAAGAAACGAGTTCCTCTGAGCACTTATCTACCTGTTCCTTTACTACAGCAAGAGAATTTTTCAGGGAATTTTCCACCAGAGTGCGCTGCTGATTCCATTCTTCACCTTGCCTATTAAGTCATGGCATATTGCTAAATCATGTGTTATGAAATTCAAATCAAAATAAATAAGCACACTAACATTATTGGGTGGATATGCTGCTGTGCTTTATTATTGTAGGCAGATAAATGATCAAAAGAATGATTAATAATCAATAACTTGATGCCTTTAAATCCAATGCAAAATTGCTTGTAGATTGGAAAATTAAACTAACGCCTTTGAAATATGATTTTAAATTCATCTTATTATTGATTATAAAAATAATATTTTAGAATATATAAAGCATTCCAAAAATGGTCATTAAAAACAGCAATTTTTTTAATAATCTTTATGATACTGCACAGTTATAATAGTAGCCGTTATAAAATATCACCCAAAAATGTATATCACCCCACTATTGGGAAGTATACAAAGAGGGAAGTATTGGTACCAATCTGGGTAACATAAGTATTCAAATTTTAAAAAGGAACAGTTTTATTCATCTTCATACTTCCGGAAATCATACCCGTGACCTCAAACATATAATTTCTAATTTTGTGGCAAATAATATTTCTTAATTTATTTATTAACTCTTATTTGCATCCAATGGTGAATAGGGTACTGCAGTCTGTAACACATCTTGATTGTTACTTACATAAAGGCAAGGTAATCAATCCTGTAATTCAGGTACCAGTCCAGGGTAATATTAAAAATAAAGAACCGTGAAAAGTCACTAATATTTATTTTGACCCCCCTGGGAATTGATCCTGGGGTCTCAAGCACGGTAACTTAACATGCTAACCATTACACAACGCAGGTAAACTATATGATATTTACAACTACTTGGTGTAGGCAAAGAGGATGGAACGCCACACTAGTCTATCCTGACATACACTCCTCGCTTCGTTCACATCCATACATCTAGTCATATATGACTATCTAGTCATATATGCATCTAGGCATATATGCATCTAGGCATATATGACTAGATAGTCATATATGCCCTCCGATTATGCAGACTTTTGACACCACCAGATTTTAGGTTCTTATTTATTTCATTCTGTTCTCCCACTCACATTCGCCACATATATTTTTAGTCATTCTCTCGTTATCCATTCGCTCCACATGTCCATACCATAAATATCAATTTACTTTCTTTAAATGCATATTATGATAGTGACCAAATAAAAATAAACAATGATTATAAATTTTCATTTTCTTACACAGAATATAACCCTGGAAAGTCAAATTTCCTGTGCTTTGTTCGGTAAAATTCTAAAGAATCGAAAGCTGATCTAACTGGCTGGGGACCCTCTTGGTTGAATATGCTTTGCATATGATCTGGTCGGTTTAGTAACACAATATCCCCACCAAAGGGACCCACTATCCGAACCACAGGACCATATTTGTCAAATAAAAAGGATACAAGCTTCATGCGTTCATTTAATTTAAAGAAGGAACCTGAAAAAAATATTTTTTAAATAGCTGACGATTTCTTACTTCCGGGATAAAATGTTTACAGATAAGTGTTCTTTATTCAAAGATGGGAAATACAAAGATATAACTATATGTAGCCACTTTTATATCAATTAAAAATATATGTGTAGTAGAATCTGAATGGAATTTCCTCTCTTGAAACATCTTCATTTTAAAAATAAAATTTTATGGCATAGTTGGAAGGTAGGTACGATAAAGATTGATTATCCTATGTCTTAAAGTAGTAATAATTAGAAAAGGGAGGGTCTAATGATATTGTCAAACAGCAATTTAAAATTATTTGCATCTCATTGAAAGGCTATAATGTATGTTTAAATTTTTTGTGATTATAAGTTCAGTCAAAAAGGGATTTTTTTAGTAATATTTTTTTTTTTAAATGAAATCTGCAACAATTTTAATTATAAAAATAAAAGGAAAATGGGGTGTATCCTAAACTTAACTTAAACCCTATCTAAACTTTTTAAGCTACCCTTATTGGATTTATTGGACTTATTAGTAATTAATGTTTATTATATTAATTTTGGTTAAGTACCAGAACTTAAAACATTAATCATAATACTTCTTGTGATCTGCGTACCAGCTGCCGGAATATACTTCCACATGTTGGCAATGTATCGCGCAGCAGGAGGTCCGGGAACATCTTCAAATGAAAGTGCCTGAGTCATCATATTACTGGAATCCTTTGCAGTCCCTTTCATGGATTCAGATATCCCCTTTAAACTACCATCGAAAATTGGTGATACTCCCATAGATTGCTCAATATGGCTGAATGGATTGGATGATATTGGATCATCTCTGTTTAAATTCTTATCAATCCGTGGATAGCCGGTCGGCACTTTCACATTTTCGTCGATTTGGGGGTTGACACCTGATGCATACAATTTTAGCTGAGGAATTCTTAGGAATTTGTATCCATTTTTAGTGACGTTTCTTTTCACTGTAAGCATGTTAAATAGTATGAAATGTAATATTTCGTGCTTAATTCTTAATTTCCACTTTTGTAACCGTCACGCAACACCATTTATATTTAAAAATTAGTTCTTATGTTTTTAATCTAATTTTAAAAATTTACTGTTTAGTAGTTACCTACAACAAAATTTATTGTTTCTTTTTAGTGTGGTAATGTTAAAAAGCTGTTCAGTTTCCATTTACTAGCGTAATATTAGTTAAATTTTTTTAACACGATGAATATATTGACGAAAATCAATAAAATATATTTTAAAAAAAATCGATTCTTTGATTAAGCAAGTACTTTTTTAGGGGAAAATATTGTATACTGGCAATCGAATTTCATAATCAAACTGTCAAGTGCGTGTAGATCCACTAAGTAAAAAAGAACGTCAAAAATACATTAGAAAAGTCGTAGCACGCGCAATGTAAAGTTACCTTTTACTAAATGTTTAAAGATAATTTTACTTTTGCCAACTTAATGTAGGCAATCTCAAATATTTAGGTGTAAACACTGGATTCATGGTCGCCAATAATTTCGAGGGACATGCCGTAGTTTAAGTTATTGAATGTGATTTTACAAATTTGCCAAAGGCTTCCCGGGTAAAATATATTACCTGCATTACAATAAGTAAATCTGAATAAAATGACAAGGTAAACCAAAGATTACGCTAGCACATCAATATATAGCCCTATCGAAACGAAATGTCACTATCTCCATAACCTTATTTCTCGAAATTATCTTATTTTTTAATATGTGTATTACTTTGTATTTAAGATCTAAAACGGAGTTAGGCGATGTCACGCCACATAATATTAAACAGCTGAAGAAATTAAACACAGTAGTTTTTCCGGTATCATATAACGACAAATTTTACAAAGATGTTTTGGAGGCTGGCGAATTAGCTAAACTGGCTTATTATAATGACATAGTTGTGGGTGCCGTTTGCTGTCGGATAGATACGTCTGAAAACTCCCGTAGATTATATATTATGACACTAGGATGCCTGTATCCGTACAGAAGACTGGGAATCGGGACACTAATGGTAGAGCACGTCCTAAAATATGTCAAGCAGGATGGAAATTTTGACAGTATCTTTCTGTGAGTAGTCAGTGTGAATCTTATCTTATTTCCTTTTCTTCTCTCCTTACTACATTATTACCCAAACCCAGTTGTGTGGTAATGTTGATTTCCTCATTTTATATATTCCATGCTCTGTGTCAGGTACAACTTGTATGTAGCGTTAAACATATATCGCTCACTCCTTTCAACAACATCAAATATCAAAAAACTGCAGGAGACGTTTTTAAAGTTTTAAAATATAATAAAATGTATTGAAAATAAATATCTAATTTACTGTGCAACAGATCTTTTTAGGGAAAACCTGAGTGTTTAGTCTCCATTTGAAAAATATTTAGTATTTTTAAAAAATAATTAAACAATACCTTATATTCAAAATGCAAAAACAACATTTTCTGCCCTGTAGCGGGTAAATATTTAGTTAAAAATATGCTGCTTTGCTGGGATATAGTACATTTTCTAGGCATTCCGAAAACATGCACAACCGGCGATTTTCGATATATGACGTTGTTGAAAGGATTGAGCGATACTTGTATTGTTTTCCTTTTAACTCGTAGTACGTAGTAGTGTTTCTGTATTACTAATTAATTGTTGGTTAAACCTTCCCAAAGGTTTTCTCAGTACATAATAAATAAATGCATAGTAAATACTATTGCACAAATAGATTTTTTTGTATAATAGTGTATCACGCAGGAGAATACCGGATCTGACATTCACTTTATATAAGATTTAAATATCTTTAATATAATTATCATCAATTTACATTTCCCTAATTTATATTTATTTACCTCCGTAGTGTAATGGTCAGCCTGCTCAGCTACCATACTGGAGGTCTTGGGTTCGATTCCCAGGGCGGGGTTGAATAAATATGAGTGATTCTTTCACTCTTACCCCGGACTGGTACCTGAAGCGGAGGGCTGATCACCTTTCCTTCACGTGTTTACGATCAAGATAACCCTGCATTTATATGATGCAGTGCCCTATGCACCATTGGGTGCGGATAAGGGTTAGAAGAATATAATAATTAAACGTAAAATCAATACTATTGCACAAATCTATGTTTTAGTATAATAGTAGTGTATTACCACTCAGGAGAGTACCGGATCTAATATTTCAATAAAAACAGTGAATTTGTGTTCTCAATATTATTAATGTTTAAAGCATTTATTTTGTGGTTAGTCATTTTCACGTTTATATTTTTTCACAAAACGTTAGTAATATGTATTAGTATATAACCACTCACCAAGATTTTTATGTCTACCGGTTTCGAGACGTACCCGTCTCTTCGTCAGGACACTCACTACAACAGCATGCAAACAATACTACCCTTCACCACCATAGCACTATTCACAATGTGAATTTGTCTTATTTTTGTTATTTAATTAATTTGCTTTCAAAATACGACTTTAAATATGTGTAATGAATTTGTTCCTCTGTCTCCAGGCATGTGCAGGTCAATAACGAAGGCGCGATAGATTTTTATACAAAGTTTGGTTTTGAAATAGTGGAAACCAAAAAGCACTACTACAAGCGCATCGAGCCGGCGGACGCTCACGTCCTCCAGAAGACACTCCGGCCGACGGCCGCCCTGAGCAACGGCCCCACCAACCACGCCAAGCTCAACGGCCACGAGTGATTCTCTCCGCTACGTTTGAATGTTGTATCTCGTTTTTTTATGTTGTGACGTTAAAGCGTGATCTGTTACAACCGATATCTAGTTATTGTTTTCGATGGACAGTGGCGCTACACAAATATGAATTATTGGGTAATATAACCTAACAAGGTTGATGGATTAAATTCTACTTTTATTTACATATTTATAATGAAAACATGTGACGCGTTTCATCTTATTAAGACATTATCAAACTGCAATTTGACATTCTCTTTATATAAGATTTATATATCTTCAACATAATAATTTACATTTCCCTAATTTATTTATAGATTTCAAATAATAGTACATTTGTATTATTTTTCTTTATTAATTTGCTTGCTTTGAAAATATTAATTCAAGTATGTGTAATGAATTTGTTCCCCTGTCTTGAAGCATGTCATGTCAATTCTTATTAAGACAATCCCATAGAGTACAACTAGGATTTTTTAATAAAACAAAACGCGACACATATTTTCATAATATATATATGTAAATAAAAATAGAATTCAATGCATTAACCTTGTTTAATTTTGGA
>NW_028282658.1:0-23791 GCF_059751285.1 Brachycentrus maculatus
TCCCAACCCCAACCCCAACCCCAACCCCAACCCCAACCCCAACCCCAATCCCAACCCCAACCCAACCCCAACCCCAACCCAACCCCAACCCCAACCCCAACCCCAACCCCAACCCCAACCCCAACCCCAACCCCAACCCCAACCCCAACCCCAACCCCAACCCCAACCCCAACCCCAACCCCAACCCCAACCCCACCACCCCAACCCCAACCCCTCATATCATTCATCGTTTGCATAGTAGATTTTGCTTTGTATTTTTTGTTTAAAATTATATTCTATATTCCAAAGAAAACAGAGGTTTTGTAAATTTATATAATATAAGATCGCTATTTCTCTATTATTTCTTCTTTTTTCCGAATCAGATCGTATCTGAACTGTTGGGTTTAATATAACATTTTTTAAATGTTCTCGATAAGATATGTGTATCAAAGAATAAAAATAGACTCTAACTACAAAAAATGTGATTTTAAAAGTTAAAACATATAGTTGGGATTATCTATCGTTCCTACGATGTATCTATCCTATTATTTTAATTGCTATTTTTTAGTAAAAAATAATATTATCTACATATTTGATATCTTTGGTCAAGTATCCTAGTATTAAACTATGTACCTAACGCTTTTTTCAAAATATATATACATAGGCATGCTTGATTTTAAATACTTAATTCATAGTGTTGTATATACTTGGCTCAAATTATTATCTATCAAATGTACGAGGTTGGCATAGTGTAGTCTTGTTCATAAAGAGTATGCTAATAATTTGTTAATTTAGAAATAATAGATAGATAAATTAAATATATAATCTGGCATGCAAATGTTACTTTGAAGAAATATCCTGTGATTGGCATGTATTACACGATTAGTCGGAGTTTGATAGTGCTTCCGAGAAGCTTCTTGTACAAGTCTCGAAGCGGGTACTCCAGGGTTTTGTTGGTCTTGTTGATTACCCATTTCTGGGCGATCAAAGAACGATCATGGGGGGTTTGGATAATCTCATCATACAAAATGGATCGACTCGTCAACTAAAGATACCATTGTTAATATTGAAGATAAGTGGATAGATTGTAAGAAAGAGCAGTCAGAGAGAGGGAAATGGACTACATTTAGTTCAGGATTATGGTATTAAGCCTCTAGGTAGAAATAGAGTTGTTTCAAATTCCAATTATACAACGTGCTGATGTCTAAATTTTATATTAAATTATACATAAGTATATTTATTAATGTTTAAAGATAATACTTGCGTTGAGATTGAACTTGAAGTATGCTTGTTCCCATTTGTAAATTGGATGGATTTTACTAAAGTGTATAATGTAATAGGTATCATAAGCTATATATCCACATTTGGTGTGTACAAACTAGGGACTTGCGTGATCTAGAATTTGATGTCTGCATTTGGCTTGAAATGATAGAATCCAGACAGTGCGTTCAGGACGCACATCAAGGCCAGCACTCCCAGCGTGTACATCAACATGGAGTTGAAACGAGATGACAAGTTGTGCATTATTTTCTAATTGCTGTCTTTCTGTTTGTCTAGTTTATGATATGCACTATTGTGTCTACGTGCTGCTTGTATATTTGATATATATTATAAATATATTATAAAAAATAGATGTAAGATGTATTAGGCCATTCTAATATTATTATATTAATCATATATATATTATTTTATTATTATTATGTTATGTAGTGCTACAACAAACTATCAAGAAACAAATTAAAAAAAAAGATATTTATGGGGGGGAAGATTTATAAATATTTTGTTTTTTAAATATTTTCTCGAAAATGACGAGGAGGTTTTATCCATTGTTTATGTTTCTTATCTCATAGTCTTCTTCCTTTACGACCAGCCTTTCTTCTGGTGCTATCGGTGGGAGTTGGAGTCACATCTTCAATACGCCCAATCTTCATGCCATACCTGGCTAACACTCGCAAAGCAGCTTGGGCGCCGGGACCAAGTGTCTTGGAGTCGTGTCCTCCCTTGCCTCTCAGCTTGATATGCAAGGCGGTGATCTTAAGTTGCTTAAGTCTGTTGACCACATCCATGGCTGCCAACATTGCTGCGTATGGGGATGACTCCTCTCTGTCGGACTTGACTTTCATGCCTCCGGTGACTCTCACGAGAGTTTCTCTGCCGGTCAGATCAGTGACGTGGATGAAGGTATCGTTGAAGGTTGCCAGGATGTGGCAGACTGCAAAGACTTGTTCTCCGGCAGGGATGTTCTGTGGGCCGAGATTGGCGATGGCAGTCTTATCAACCTTTTCTGTTTCTTCCTGGCCTGCGGCGAGAGCTTCTTCGTCCTTCTTTCCTTTTTTTCCTTGAGTAGCCTGAACATTAATGAAGATTAAAACATAAGTATGTATTGAGTAGAAGTTGTTACCATATGATGTTTATAAGTTTTTGGTGGTGTTGAATAATTAAATATTATTTTTTATATATATTAGACAATCAAAGGATGGTATTTATATAATAATATATATTTTTTATATTTATATATTCATAACTTCATAAAAAATATATAAACGATATTTTATTATTATTTATTTTATTATTTTTAAACTTTAAAGAATTCCTATTTCTGAAAATCATTCATATCTTATTAAAATATTTATTAAAATAGTATATTATTAGATTATTATTATTATGATTATGATTATGATTATGATTATGATTATTATTCTAATTTTACTATTCGATTTTTTTAGTTTAAAAACATTAAATTCAGAACTTGCACATATCAGTTTTATATTGGTTTATATTTTTTCTAAAGTGTTTCTCCGATAAATATTGTCGACCTTCATTTTGGAATAAAAGTTACTTAAAACTTTATATGGAATTTGCGAAGGGATGTCTTGGTTGCTGACAAGCATCCAAGCTACATATCCCGAGAGCACTCCGTCCAATATTTGTTTTTAGAAGAGACTTCTTTGCTGAACAGCTTCATTTTGATCAAAGTAGTCAACGATTCGAATTACGTTGACTTTCCGATTCGATAAATTACCAACATCTTTCCCTATAGAACCTGCCTCTGCCTTTAAATACTTATTAAACCCCGAAAGTGTCTCCTTCAGAGTATAACTGGAATCATTATTTTGATTTTATCGCACGTAAATGCTCACGGCTTAGTGTTTGCGATCATAAAATATGGTTGAGCTATTATTTGGAATGATTAGGTAATTAGCTTCGAAAGCTCCAACCAATTCATTGACTGGCAAAGGGCCTGTTTTTAAGGTATCGTAAGGCCCAATCCAAACTTAATCTCGTAGACTCGAAATCCTACAACTGGGTTATCTAAAGCGGTAGTATTATTACAGATGATTACTCAAATTATCCAAGTACTCAGTGATCACCTGAATCTAATGAGTCGGTTAGGCAATAAAATTGTCAGGAATATTGAAAAGTTAGTTGGGTTGACTGATTTCCGCCCTGATCCCCGAGACCAGCTCTTTGTCACTCCATATTCCACAAGCGAGCTCCCTCCGCGTCTGGTGAACCTCGTATCCAAAAGACCTTTTGTTGTTCTTAAAATATCCATAAAAGTATCCATTCCTAGTCGTTTCAGTACCAAAATATTTTTCCCCTTCCCGAAACTCCCCTTTGAAAGTTATCTCGCTATTTTCATCATACAGACTTCCCTGGCCATGAAACAATGAATTTTTAAACTGTCCTTCGTAACTCTAAGCAGCAGAGTTGAACCGCAAACATCCACATTCGGGTTCGGAAGTCTCGCGGCTGTAGGTGCCTCTGAAAATGTCCCCGTTGGAATACATCATCTTTCCTTTACCTGAGGGTTGATTTTTATTGTTTACCTCTCCTTCGTATATAGGTTTGCCAAATATATCGTATAAGATTATGTGCTTCACCACTTTCATTCGTGGAGGTTTCTTTGTCGGATTTGTTTCAAAGGATGGTATAACATTTTGATTATCCGACTTTTGTTCGATGTTTTGTTTTGTCAATATTTACATAAAAAATTAGCAAATCTATATTTTTGTTTTGTGGTATACTTTGTTTATATTTAATAAAATGTATTGTAATTCATTTTAATATCACTTGGTTGTACTTCGATCTCGTATTAAGATTGTTGCCTATGAGACAGATAATTATATTCCACATACGAAACTATTTATTTATTGCTTCACTACTACCAGCAAAAGTAGGAATAGATTCAATAAAAAAATATAATTTAGAGAAAAATAAAGAATTTTCTATTTTTTCAATCTAATATTCATTGTAAATATTCATATAGAGAGAGAATCTCTTTTCAAACCAAGTTGTGTCTCTTCATTTCTTCCAGCATATGCTTCCCAATCTGAGAGGGGGAGGAAGATACCACAATACCTGCTTCACTCAATGCTTTAATCTTGCTTGGAGCATCTCCTTTGCCCTTTTGCACGATTGCGCCAGCATGGCCCATTCTCCTTTCAGCAGGAGCTGTGATTCCAGCGATGAAGCCAACCACTGGCTTTTTCTCTTTGTTGTTTTTCTTGATCCAATCAGCTGCCATTTCTTCAGCTTCTCCTCCAATTTCTCCGATCATTACAATGCCTAGTGTTCAGAATTAAAACATTTATAAAAATATATATGCCATATACATTTTTTTGTTGAAGTATTATTTAGGTTATTTTTTATGTACCTTTAGTTTCAGGATCCACCATGAATCTTTCTAAAACATCAATAAAGTTAGTGCCATTAAAAGGATCTCCTCCGATTCCAACCACTGTTGACTGTCCGAGGCCTGCTTTTGTAGTTTGGTCGACAGCTTCGTAGGTCAGAGTGCCTGAACGCGACACAATACCAATTTTGCCAGTTTTATGGATATAGCCAGGCATAATTCCAATTTTACACTCATCTGGCTTGATGATACCTGGGCAGTTGGGGCCGATGACTCTGGATTTATTCTGTGACCTCAAAGCGTGCTTAACCCTCACCATATCGTGCTGGGGAATGCCGTCGGTAATAACTACGATAAGTCCAATTTCTGCTTCCACTGCTTCCAAGATGGCGTCGGCAGCCCCTGGGGGAGGGACGTAGATGACACTTGCGTCACAGTGGGTATGCTTCTTGGCATCGAGGCAGTCCTTGAAGACAGGGAGTCCCAGATGGGTGGTGCCAGCCTTCTTGGGGGAAACACCACCAACCATTTTGGTGAAGTATTTGAGGGCTTGATCGGTTTGGAAGGTACCCTATGAATTATGGAATAATATTTAATGAGTATGAAATGGACTGTTTTGGGGTACCTGGTTTCCAGTCATTCCCTGGCAGATGACTTTAGTATGTTTATTGACCCAGACGTAAGGGGCGGTCGAGGAGAAGCAACTTTTGAGAGTTTTAGACAACATATATTGTTTTTAATGATTTATGTTTATATTAATTTAATTATATATTATAATAATTATATATAAAAAGATATTTATAAGATGATAAAAGAAAATACAACTTTTTTTTAAAACAACTTTTTATTAGCTTAACTTATTTCGAATGCTACCTCTTCTAATTTATATATGTTTTTAGTCAATTTTAACATGTCCTATCGTTTGGCGTTTGAATTGACAGAATAGCCATTAATATTAAAATAGAAAGAACAGGCTTTCAGGTATCTATCTATATTTAGAGAGTAATAATACCAATCCTACCAAAACTTAGGACAAACAGATTTTTTAGTCTCAACCAACCCTTTTCAGCAAAAAATTATATTTTTCAGCAAGTAATGTGTTTTTTGTTTTTTTTAATGAATGCTAGAACATTCTTTTTGTTAATTTATTGGTTATATTAATAAAATAAATCATTTTTTTGATTTTTTGTTGTTGCATGTTCCCCTCAGTTTTCACGAATGATTTGAGAGGAGCTCTTCTATTGAAGAGAGGTAGCAGTTTTAATTATTGAAAAAATGTGGGATGGAATCTCCAATTTCACTTATACCCGTATCCACAGTCTTTTCTTTCGAAGACGGACATTTGTCGTGGTGTTACTACTCGGACACTTCATCAGCTCTATAAAAATATAATAACAAGTGCATCATAAGGAGTTATTGGGCATGTGGAATAATTTATTTGATTATTACTTCTATTTTTTAAGCCTCTTCAGAGAGTGAGAGAACTGATTCTCCCCCTCCCCAATTCTGCTCCAGGATCTTTCAAACAGACTTAGCAACATCTACTTGTCTTCGCTAGCGAACGGATTCACTAGGATCGGAGCTGGAGCACACTTGCTATTTCCTGATTTATCAGACTAAGTCTTGGTTTTCCTATATCTAGATTTAATTTTTTATTCCTTTTCAATCTGTAACGCTTTCTGAAAGTCTTTGCAACACTTTCCAATAATGGAAGTGTATTTGCTTTTGTTAGCGTTATCCTTGTGGTATGAACCATTGACGTGCTAAGAGAGTTTATTTGTTGATTGTAACATACTATTTTCTTTTTTTTACTTCGAGATAGTCAACATAAACAATTCCGCAAACTGAACATTTACTTGCCGATTTCGAAGGTTTTGGAATATACTATAAGAGAGTTAATTAAATATATTTTTGCCAGTTTTTATTTTCCAAATAATAAGGTATCCACTTCTGTTGGTAAAACTAGAAGCGAAGAAAACCCCCATTTTAAAGAATAAGGGTCTTATAATAAATAGTAAGTGGGTACCAATGATGTAACTGCGGTCGTGTAGAATTTCAACGCTTCTTTGAACGAGTCCAAATAGGTTGAGTCATCTTTGATTAATTAAACCTATACAAGTTTATAATACATATGGAAGTATAAAAAACATGAAAAAAAGATAAACGAGAAAATGTATAAAAATAAACAAATTTATTTTGCCTGTATAAACAATAGCAATAAGTTAGAGTAAAAATACTATTTATGCATTGATATAATATTTTTATGTATACCTTGTCGCAAGCCGAAACGAACAAAGAAGTGTAATGCTTCCCATCTAGATTCAACTCAGGGTAAGTAGTCAAAGTCTCATCACTTCAGATTTATTAATTAGAGCAACATAGATATAGTAGAACGAAAGACAATAATGATTTTTATAATATACTATTTAAAAAATAAAAAAAGAAGTGATATATTCACTTATTATATTATATATTTTTTGCCAAAAAATATTTTAGATAGGGTTCCTCTTACTTTTTGACTACAGGCTTATAGATTCTGGTAACTTCTTCTTTGAAATGAACATTTTATTATATTGGTTTAAGCGAGAATATTTAATCTTGACCGCTCTGAGAGGACTGCAAACATTATTTTTATTGTGCTTGGCCTTTCATATACAATATCAAAGAAAAAAAAGAAAATGTTTATAAAAAATATTAAAATAATGTATAGTTAAAAAAACAATTCTCTCTCTATATACATATATATATATTTGTTGTTATTTTTTTTATAAAATAATAATAATAATTAACGATTCCCTCACTTTTCCCAACCCCAACCCCAACCCCAACCCCAACCCCAACCCCAACCCCCCCCCAAATCCTTCTATTAAATTTCACATTTGAGAGGGGGGGGACTGTTTTTTGGTAAGTTATAAATCAAAGATAATAAGTTTTATGTTAATCAGAATGGATTGTGTTTTTATACATATATATATCTATATTATAGATGTGCCGACAAATATAATATCTTATTAGTTCATTGCTGACTCCTTAAATGGGATACTTATGCATCATCTTATTCTTTACTAATATTACTCTGGGTCGTATGTTGTCTTAATTCTCGGTAACTCTGATTTCTCGAATGTCCTTTATTATTAATTTTGTCGGTTCTTCTGAATTACTTGCTTATTAGTATTTTGCGATCTCCCGGGCCAATATATTTTAAAACCTTGTCATTTCTTACAACTTCTTCCTGATTGTGGTTGTGGGTGTTGTCATTGCCCGATTCTCCAGAGGCGATGACACTCCGATTCAGGGTCTTCTTCATTCTTTGCTGGTGACTTAGGTAAGGAGACTTTCTTGGTAGCTCTTACTTGGCGATTTCAACATAATGGTCAATGCTGCTGATGATCGTCTTGTTGACAAATATCCTTTTAGACTTATTGGCTGCTGATTCTAGATCGAGGGTGTTACTAGGCTTCTCTTTCGAGCTATTTCTGCTATTTGAAGTCAGGAGATATTGGGAATTGGATTTTTTGTTGATATTATGCGATTGAGCTTCGTCTCTTTGTTTGATCAAGTGGATAACTTATCTTCTCGACTAATCGTTCTCCTTGAGTAGTTTGAGAATAGTTGCCTCGTCCTTTTGAGTTTTCTTGAGACAGTCTTCGATTTGGGTCTGAAGAGTTTATGTGTAGATTTTAAGTTGATGTTCTAACTAAATTCAACCTAATCGCTTAAAAATGTAAATAACATATATTTATATTATAAATATTGTGTATGTTATTGATATATGTATATTTCATAATATAATATGCATAATGTGCAGATAATTTATGATTAGTGCCGTTAATATATCTTTTGTTATTTTTTGAAATACAGCGATGTGCTTCCTGACTTAAAGTTCATATTTTTGAAGTTGGGCCTAAAGTTTCTAATATTACTCCGTTACTCTTTAAAACAATATATAAATATTTATTATTATAATTGAATGGTAATACCCTCGGTTCAGGATAACCCAACGCTTGGCTTCATCTATGATAGGAACAGCCCACGACATTATTGATTAGGTGGAATCTCTGGTCTTGAGGGAGAGAGACTCAGTCGATAGGTTACATTCCTTTGCGAGGTGGCGAATTGTTTAATAAAATTTAAGATGGATCTGGTCGTTGCTATCTCTAAACATCATTTTTTATGTGGTAAACTGAGATTGGAATTATTTATATTTTTTTATTATAGTTCCAACTTGCATTCATTTTTTTTAAAGAAATATATTTTTATTCAGATATAATAATAATAGTAAAAGTATATTTTTGTTGAGTTGGTAAATCTTATCTCAAAATTGTATATTTATATTTATTTTTTTATTAAAAAAATAGAGTTCGCGAATTTTAACAAAACAATAATTTATTTTATTTTATGGTTATATGATATCATATTTCGATTTGCCCGCATCTTAAAAAAGTATATGGTATACTATATTAAGACTATTTTTTTAAAATACAAAAAACAGTTGTCTATACTAACTATTCTATTTTTATTTAATATTTTTTTCCTAATCTTTATTATATATGATAGAAATGGGCTTAATAATATAAAAAAAAAGAAATACCTTAATTTATCAAGATTTGTTCAGCAGGTCGGACCAGGAAGGAAAGTCAATCCTTTTCCTATTCTTCAGGAATCATCTGCAGGCTGTGAAAGCACTCAGGACGGAAGATTAATTCCTCGAATCGGTCCATCAACTTTGTAATTCCTCGTTTACTCTTAAATGACATTCTATGAGAACTCAACAGTTCGGCATAGTTATTGAAATCGTGGAAGAAGTTAAGTAAGCATGTTTTGAGCTGGAAACTATCGTTGCCAGCCACCTATTTTTCACCAAGCACGTCCGCACCCTCTGTTTTTTTATGTTACGACTAAACACCAAAAACACCCAAAAGTCTTCTCCAGTCCGAAAACGAAATGCAGCCTTTTTTATTCTTATCTCTGTGCTTGCTGTTGAACTCTTGCAGTCTTTGAGTTTAAATGGCAGTAAGTTGGATTTTCTATTAGTTTAATGCATTTAGTGATTCCTTATTGCGCTTTTTTTGGCTTCGAGGAACATACAACTTAGTAGACGCCATCAGATATGTCTCGAGCTGTGAAATTCTTGATGTGATCCTTCGAGTCCGTCGTTTTCTGTCGTGGCTTGTTGCGAGTCACATAACGTTTGAGTTGTGCATATCTCTTTTGTGCCTCTTCTCCTAAATCGATAGGAATCGAAGGCCTACAAACTTTCTTATAGTACCGTGGGATATATTTTTCGGGTTCTTGTTCACTCGGCTATAAACTGGGGCTCTATGTGATGAGTCCACAATACTATTTGATAAACGATTTTACTTAATCTTAATCTTAATCACTCATAAAAATGTATTCAAAGTACTTTTTTTTATACAAACGCTATACTTTTTTTATATATATATTTAACATAACTACAATTGTTTTTTTTGTTTTTTATTTAATATAAAACAACTTCTCGTATTATTTTTTAATCTGAACTTTCTTTTTATTTTTATTCAAAATATTTTTTTAAAAAAGTCTACTGTCCTGAAACAAGAATTATGATGTCTTGGTAATGGGTTCCCCTCTAAAATCAGGGCCTCTTCTCGGATCCAATGACATCATTTGACCTAAAATCTTAATTTTTTAATAAAAATATTCGTTGAAACGAAAGTAAATATATATTTATTTGCCTATAATAACTTTATAAATCAACATTTTTAATTGTATCTATTTTATCAAGTACTTTAAAAAATATATATATTTTTCCGCATTCTGTGTATTTCTTTATGTGTTACTATTCTATTTAACTTTTCTTTAAGGCACAACCCTATTTTTTGTAACATATTAAATGAGTCACAAATAATCAAAATAATGTCTTTTATACGCTCAGAATTAATGATCCTAATAACAGTTCGAAATCTAATCCTCAAGATGGAGTCAACCACTATGACTTCAGATATCTGGAAACTCAATCTTCTGTCCAATACCTTTCTGATTCTCAATTGTTTCTAAATATTGGAATCATTGATAAGGAATCCCGCCCTCATTCTTTAAAAAATAAGATTGCACACCTTAAATATTGCAACAAGATGTTTGTTTTCACCTTCTACAAATTGAGAATTGATGAAAAATACAAGCCAATCAAGCTTTATTAGTAGAAAACGGGAGTTTTTTTGTTGTGGTTAGTTTTTGGTGAAACATTTTACTATCATTACTGAACATTTAAAAAGGTTGGATATAATTTATAATAAATAGCACGATATCTTGTTTTTTTAATATTTTCTATCAAAACCTTATTGTTTCCAACTTTTTTGTTATTTTAAACAATTACTTAAATATTAGATAATAATAATCATCATAATAGTATTTTTACTAAGGTTTTCTATTTTTTTATGATCATTATTATTTAAAAACAAAAGAAAAGAAGTAAAAAAAATCAACATGTATTCTCATAAAATTTAGATGCAGATCGAAGGGTAGATAAATCGAATTATTGAGCCAAAATCAAGAATACACATATATTTTTAAAAAAATAAAATATATAAACAATAATTTCAAGGAAGTTCAGTAAAAACACAAAATAAAAAAGAAAAAAAAAGAAAATGTATATACATATATTATTTATAAAAATCCTGATTATATAAAAAAATAGGTACACAAATCAGAAATATTTTTTATTTAAGTATTTTTCCTATCTCACCAAGTCAAATCTGATATTTGATTTCCTAAAATATGAGAGTGGGGTGTGCTTTCTGATGTCAAATCGAGTCAGAACTTGTTTTTAATAAGTAAGAAAAATGGGCGATAAACATTTCTTAAATTATGGATAGGTATAGATATTGATAAAAAAATGTTTACGATCTTATTTGATATAAATTTAATGAAATATTGACAAACAGTGATATTAGTAATTAAAATAATAATAAAGTACTAAGATAGATATTAAAAAAAAAATAGAAGGTTTATTAATATATATTTATATTATATAAATTATTGAGGTCAAGCTTTAAAGACTTTATATTTTTTTATGATTACATATTATAAACAAATTATTAAAAAATAATTAAAAAAATATATAAATAAATCTACAATAATTTTAATACTTCCTAAAAAAGCCTACACACTAATACAAACTTAAAAAAGGAAAATATCATTTTTTCGATATAGAAATATCATCCAAACATCCAAGTCAATTATTTTAAATTTTCCTCAAGAGACATCCATTAAGAGAAAAACAAGCTCCCAGAAAAATACAGAACAGAAAGAACTCACACTTTATAACTTCGCTAAACAACCCAATTTTCTTTTAAGCCTACAAACTAATCAATACCTCACTTTTTAAAAAACAAACAAATTATGACTGAACGAAAAATTTGGACTCATAAAGTATAAGATTATCTTATCCCTTTTCTCTTATTGGTGTTTTGTTATTTTTGAATCAATAACAATTTTTAGGAAGACTAAACCATCAAACACATTATTTTATAAAGAAAGATCACGAAGTGGAGTGCAGTGGCCAAAATTATGCTCGAGGAATTCAACATTCAAGGAAGGACAGGGAAGCAGTGTCGGGAAAGGTAAAAAAATATAATATCTTATCTCATCATTATAAATATTGTATATTTTTTAAAGATGGCACAACCAGCTGGATCCTAGCATCAAAACCGACAAGTGGACCTCAACTGAGGAATCTTTGCTCTTCCACTACCATAATACTTATGGCAACAAATGGGCTAAAATTTCCCAACACATCCCAGGAAGGTATCTTTCCCATATATTTTCTTTTAAAAAGTATTCTACTTGTTTATATTTTAAAATTTTATCATAAAATTATAAAAAAACAAATAAAAAAATATAGAACAGACAATTCCATCAAAAACCACTTCTATTCTACCCTTCGGAAAGCTCTAAGGCGAGTCAACCGCTATGTCATCGACAAAAGGATCAACCCTGAGCTGAAAGAGATCAAGCCAAGTGTCCTATCCAAAATCCTCATGGTCTGCTAGGAGAAATTTGAGGCTAGACTTACCACCAATATTGCTAACACGACCAGTAAATGCCCCACAGCTCCAGAAGACATGTGTACCTCCATCAAGAATAGGCTTGTGAGTTACTCAAACGACTGTGGAGAGGAACTCAATCTCGAGACCGTATAGTCGCTGATTGCAGACATTCATAACTTTAACAGAGTCGCTAAATCCAAGACCATCAACACTAAGAAAATGCGAGGTTCCCTGATTTAGGAAAAAACCCATTCTTCTGACTAATCCATCATATTTTCAGATGAAAGTATTATGGTAATTGACAACAGCAATAAAGCTACATCGGAGGCTTCCAAAGGCAAGCCCACCCAATCGCCAAAGAATACCGAATCCGAGGAATATGACATTAATAGTTTTGAATAAAACTTGTTTAAAACAAACAGGTCGTTTGAATTTGGACAGAGCGATTTATAGCTTCTTGAGAGGCCACCAACTATGTTTGACTAAGACATCTTTGACATTCACATTTTCGCAAGGCCATCAAAATATTCTTCTTCTTGCAACAACGACGCTTTAAGCATATTTCTGCATGAGACAAATGACGACTTCAATACATTTTTGAACCATTGAAAATACCGAGGGCATTTTCAACAAACCAATGACATCTACTAAGATATGTCCTATACCCTTATCCGAGGTATGACATATCTTTAGACTCGCACTCTCTGATTGATAAAAAATATAGAGACGGGGTGTTTTTATTGTTACTTTACTATAGTTATACAATTGAAAAATAAAATTTCTTTTAGATTTTGAGATATAATTGTATTATGAATATAGATAAATATCAAAATATACTATATTTTTTTATTTATTTATTAATATACATGTATATGGAAAATGCATATGCATATCTATATATTTATTTATTAATGTTTAGATAGATTATCTCATATCAACATAAATATTCATGATAATTATTATTATGATAAAAAATAGTTGTTATAATACTTTATTGACTCGTATAAAAAACCAATTTTATTATATTTCCGCCCAAATGCTTATTGGTGTACGTGAAACACTTTATCTTTATAAACAATATACATTTAACAAATTCATTGAAGTTAGCCAAAATGTTATTGGCGCACTCATTTTAAATTATGAATTCACTCGATTGAAAACCCCCCTTTTGTTGTTTGTTTTTTGTAAGATTCCCAAATTAGTAATGAATAATCAAGTATTACATATTTTTAAAAATATATAGTCATATCTATCTCTTATAGATCGATTAATTTTTTCCAAGTATCAGAGATAGATATTTTATTCGCCTTTTCATTTTTTTATTTCCAATGTTACCTATTCTCAGAATTAGAGCATTAATTATGGAATTGTTTTAACACTTTTATGGGATTTTTCGAACTAATTATTCTTACACAATCTACAAATAAGGTTTTTAGAAGTAATTTTTCCTTCTCTAATTGTTAGTTAACATTAAATACGAACATTAAAGGACACACTAAACAAAAAAATCACCTTTTTTAAATAAAAATAAATATATGTATATTAGTCTTATTATAATATTAATTGGAACATATTTAAATATTATGTTCAAAACATAACATAGGGCAAGAATATACTGCCGATTGAAAGAGGAATTTTGTTATTCGAGAGAATAATAACAAATTTGGGCTATGGCTTGATGGAATATTTTCCAAACATTAAATAAGAAAAATCGGAAAAGCGATGTTGATATACAAAAAAATTCAGTATGAAATCTAAATGAAAATTAAGGACATCAAATGAATGAAATAAGATTTTGTTGGGAAAATAATGTTTATGATATTGCGGTTCGCTATTTCGATCAATATTTTGCTAAGATTTTGATTAATTTTTATGTTGGTGATTTGTGATCAGATTTAAATAAAATGGAACAGAGAACAGTAGTTTTTAGTTTTTCAAGATTTATTTTTAAATTTAAAAAAAGAAAAACATAATATTAATATGTAATAAATTATAAGAATAATTAAAAAAAAATGATAATAATATTTGATAATAGATAATTATAATTAAATTTTTTAAAAACAAATTTGGCTAATTTTAATCACTAAAAATATCTTTATTCATTTTATCTGTTTATCAACATTCTTTGCTTAAAGAAAATTAACTTGTTTCTTAGCTGATTAGGTTGGCTTCTCCTTCACTTTCTGAGGGGTTGGCGAGACAAGCTGATTCTTCGAAAACTGCATGTCTTTCGGACTCCTGTCCACTAAACTCTCCAGGTCCTTGAGGCTACGGAAGAAGCCCACAATGTCCAAAGAATGTTTACTCTCTGCTGAAATCTCGAAATACCGGCTCTTGATGTCGGAAGAGGCCAGCTTCGAGTTGTAAGGAATTGCGACGTAATTCGCCAGCACCAGGAAGAACAACATGTTGATGTTGAACAGATTTGTGATGATGTCCCAAACCGTGGGCACTGAAAACCTTTGACTGAGGACTTTGTTGTCAAGAAAAAAAATAATTTCGCCGCGAGTCGGAACCACGAGGGGAGATGTGAATGTCAAAATCCCTGCTTTACTTTCTCCGTTCGGGTTGGTGGACATGATGAAAGTGAAAGTGACCTGAGCTCCGAAGGCTATTCCCGTAGGCACTGGAAAAGTTACAAACCCCAGACTTGGATCGCTTTGGTTGATGTAGTATTGGGGTTGAAATAAAATCCAAACAACTTAATCCAATCCTTCGGCGATTCTATTGGCTCTGATCCGTAGTGTCTTGATTGGATAGGCCTAAATCTCCATTTTCAGTATACAATAGTTACTCGTGTTTGAAGGTGGGTGCAGCAACTCCATGACTCCGGCGCACTCGGCCTATCGTCCAACTGTTGGATGTCCGACTACGTTTTCATTGGCGTCCACGTAATCAAAGTCGAAGCGGTAATACAAATCACCAATCGCGTTGCTGAGTCTATTTTACTCGGTGTAGCTGATACCTGAAGTGTAGAGTTTTATTATGATCGGATGGTCAGACAGGACGTAATCCGGGTAGATAACGTTTGAGATAATGAGCTGAGGGTCTACGTTGAACATACTCATAGAAAAGCAGACGCAGAGCATGACTACGATGCCGATTAGAGTCAGGAAAACACTGAAAAAGGATGTGCGCTGCGAAGGACGCGACTAGAATTCGATTGGACGGGAGTTGAAATCGAAGTTTTGAGCCAGTTGACCCACTTCGGCTTCCTCTCTTTGCGGATGTTGTACGGACGAGTGGAGGACTCAACTTCTTTCGAATCCGATGACTAATTTTCTGACTTGGGGTATTTTAAATTGAAGCAGGACTCCCACTTCGACTCTTTCTATTGAAGGACGGCCGCTTTCTTGGCATTTTAAATGCGATTCAAGACGTTCTCGACCGACAACAAGACCTGTTTAGAGTTCAAAATGCATTAGAAAACCCTTTCGGTTTCCAAGCGTTTGCCTTTTCGTAGCCATTTCCTCAATCCAACAAAGCTGCACAGTGATCGAAGGTAGAATTTGAGGTAGAAAATGGCAGTCACTTCAAGTCTGGCCATTTTTTATTGAGAATACAGGGAGTTCATGAACTTGACAGTTGAATCGAACACACAGATGTTTGCCAACACCAACGCTACTATCGTCGTAAAGAGTTGAATCTGCGAGACAACAGCCCCCAAGATTGTCGGAATATTGTATCTGGTGTAAGTAATAGAATCTACGTACGCATTTCCATAGAAGCTTCTGTCCATCATAAAAGTGATTCCAGGAAAACAAAATGAAAAGGATTTAAATGTGAGAGGCGCCACTCCATTTCGGATTTCGGGAGGTTGGTTCACATTGAGGCTATCGTAGAGAATCAACTACATTAATGTTATTGAATATGTTTCACAGCAGGTGGTATTTTTCAGGATAGTCCAGTTGAATACCTCTCCCGGTTGTTGGAGCAATAGTGTGGTGTGGTTTACCTATTCCCACCAAAATGTCATCAAAATGCAGTTTTGGTAAGTAGAGTCCACTATAATTCGGGGTATTTGAGAACTCATTGCGAAGTCGCTGTTCCTTATTTCGAGGCACAACTCGGCTTTCCCAATAAAGTTTTCAGGACAAGTTTCTAACCTCGTGATGTTTCCCAAAGTGGTAATGAAATCGCTTTCTAAATAGAAAGCCATCACGTTTACACTTGGGTCAAAGGCCCCATTTTCTGGGTAGTTTTGTAGCTTTTGAAACGATACCCCAAACACGAAACGGTCGATCTTATAGCCGATAGCAGACTTGGTCGACTTCATCTGAATGAGGTCCTCGACGGGGATCCAACAGTGCTGAATGAAGTTCCATTTCAAGTAAATAGAAGACGCAATGATTAGTAGAGTGGCGAAGAAGGTTTTGAAGGTGGATAATTTCTGGATGCCCGAAGTATTCCAGAGAGGGTTGGCTCCGAAAAGATCGAGAGTTTCCTTCGAATTGTAGAGTGCCTTCATTTTATGGACTATTTGTTTAGAAATACTTGTTTCTTCGCTTGAAGTTGATGAAATCAAAATAAATTTTAACAATGATACAAGACTATAACAAGACTATAACAGGTTTTAGAAAATAAGTTAAATTAATACAATGTTTTATTTATATTTTTATAAGAAGGATATGTTCAAAATAGACAGTATTTATATTGAATCTCTAGATAATGTGATATCTTTTTTTAAACGGACACTGTGATAATACGAAATTCTAATTCTAATTCTTAAATAAAGTCGAAATAATTATCTTTCCCAACCATTCAGAAAGTTCGAAAACTTATCATATTTATGTTATCAAATATAATTCTCATATAGATATCAGAAAAAAGGAAAAAAGGAAAAAATATAAAATTTTTCCTAAAGACCTTTTAGTCTTCGTTATCATATTCTCATTTTAAGCTTATTTACATAACTGACTATAAATTTAAGTCAGGTATTTTTAATATTTTTGCAATACAACAAACCATTAGCAGCGATTTTCATCAGATTTCTTCCAGTCCATTTGTTCCGATAAAATATATATGAGTATCAAGTTTGTTGGTTTTTTTTCTAATTGTTTTTTTTTATTTTCCTTCAAAATTGTAAGAGTTTAAAATATATTTTCATTAAAAAAATAAATTTATTTTTTAAAAATGTATTTCATCAAACTAGAACTTTGATAAATAAATTTTATAATAATTATTCTAATATGAATACTTTCATTTTTTAAATGATTTTATGACATATTTATTTTCACCAAACTGTTTCCATACCATCAGGTTGAGAAATTACTGAGGCTTTTCTGATATTACGAAGTAGGCAGGGAAATGTCATACCTTCAGAGAAAGAGCTCCACAATATTTTATTAATTAGATATATATATCATTAAAAGACTTTACTAACCCACCCTTAAATAAATGTAGATGATGTGCATAATATAGAAGATTTATCGGTATTTTAGACGCATCTGAAAACTTTCGGTAACATATACATAAAGAGTGGGCTTGAAAGTTTCAAGTGAGAGATTGAAAAGTGGAACTAACATGAGCAGATCCAAAATAGACTGCCAAAGAGTTCAGTCTTTTACAAGAAACTCGTGCGGTTATTGGATTTTTAATTTTTAATTAAAGACTTCAAAAAATGTATCTACAAAGTATTAACAAGATATGCAAGGCAAATTTTTGTTATACGGAATATATATTGAACAATTTTAATATTATTTTTTTAAATATAAAAATAATACTCCCTTTCTAACTATTTATTTCTAATTGAAAAAAACAATCCAAATATTGTTTCTTCTTTTTCTGATTCTGGATGACTTTATTAAGTCTTTAGTTATCAAGCTTAATCTTTCTCGCTTCTTCTTGTTTGAAGTAATAGTTTTTCGATAATTGTCTTTGGCTATCGGATTTTGCACCTCCATCAAAAAGACTATTTTACAAATAGATATATAACTATGATACTATTGTTTTTTTGAAGAAAACGGATTGATATATTTATCTATTTTCTAAACTAATATTATAAACATTTTATAACTCAATTGACAGGAAGGAATAATAATAACAACTTATCATTTTCATCTGGTGAGCCTTGTAATGATTAATATCTATTGAAAACCTAACTGATAAATAAATACTCTATTAAGACTCAAAGAAATCAATTGAAAAAGTATTTCTTCCACACCAATAAGCCAGAATCTATTTATTATAAAAGGATGAATGATCCAACCAAGGATTTGATAAATTCATTTTATCAAATATATTATAATATAATATAACCGTGTGATTATTGTGAACTCTGTCTTGTTTTTGCTTTTTAAAAAATATTCATAATTTGTATCAGGAATATTAATAATAAAAAGATAACAACAAAAGCAGATTGATGATCGTTAATTGTGTATAAAACATAATATTTAGGACATTATTGGCTGATTTGTTAATCCACGTTATTATTACCATTTTTATATTTTTGAAAAATAATTTTAAACTCTGACATATAATATCTATAATAACCTTTATTATTTCGTATAGTTGATACTTTCTTTTTTTTGCACATTTTACAATCGAGAAAAGACACAACAATGTATGATGTGTTGATTTAGGAGTACTTTGTTTTTGTTGCCAGTTGACTAGATATACACAGATCTTAAAATCATCCGTATCACCCTTATAGTGTTTATATATCTAATAAAAATATGACTGAAAATAAATGACTTATATATATAAATAGCATGCTCTAATATTTTTATTAAAAATATATTTGTAAAAACGGATTCTCGAATCATTTTTTAAATAATAGTAATATTTTGCTCAGTTTTTCATTGACGAATCTTCAAGACCATATCATTTTCGAGTAGATTTGCATCAGGCGCCGAAAAGACTTTAAAAAACTTCGACATGTCCTCTTCTTACCGCAGATTCCAAAATAACTTACATGTCTAAATCATCAATCGCACCACTTCTTTCACCACCAATATGAACTCGTATCTCAGCACGTTGATAGATAGGAGGGGTAATAGGAATTGAGAACGCAGTGGAAGGCAGTGTAATCTAATAAGAGAATAAGAAGAATAGGAGTATAGAGGCGGATTCTTCAACTTGGAGACTCAATAAAAAAGGACTACCTTTCGAGTTTGCAAAGCCAGACAGTATTTTCAGAATTGAGGATTATTTGGTGTGAAATTAACAAATAAAACAAATAAATAAGACAATGGGAGGAGGGAAGATGCCTGAAGGAAAAATGACTGATGGTTTGGAGGCAGGGCGGCATCCAAGCATCATAAGGGGAGAAAGAGAAGGGTATTAGGCAGTTGAAAAAGCATACTCATAAATAATAACAACAACAATCATTCACTAATAGAATTTTATCAGTGAATTCTGACTGATTTTCGAGGAAAACTTTGATACCCTAATGCATTTTTTATTGGTATTTCACTTCCGAATATCCCTCCTTATCTTCATTCTTTAACATTTAATGTGAATAGTCCATATCAGATAGTGGGTTAGACTCTGGGCATGTTTTGTAACAATATAAAATGTAGAAATAATGAGATAAACTTATTTTATTTGTAATGCATATGTATATAAGGTTAAACAAAGAGATAGAGATAGAAAAATAAAATATAACTTCATTTGTTTAAACTTATATATTTATTATTTGGTGTTTAAGAAAATAAAAGGGAAAATATGAGATTATAATAATAAAAAATATTTTCATATTTTAAATTATAAATAAACAGGTAAAGTTCACACAAATCAGTTGACTAAGAGATTAAGTTGTTCCTTGATCTTCTTGAGATTCTCGTGGAATGCGATCACTTGTTGTGAGCTGAGTTGGAAATTCGTCGACTTGTTCGTGCATCCATCCAGAGTCTCTAACGTCATAAATATTAATGGCTTGCTTGATTTCGATTATTGCGTTGCTAATTGCATGTCTATTCTCCAGTCCAAATTCACAAGTTTCTCTGCTTGACTTAAACGATTGTCAGTTTGCTTTATTATCTCTAATGGGTCCAAAATATACATAAGATAGATTCAAATTGGTGTTTTTTGTTAGTATTTGTTTTTGCAATGTTTATAATATTTACTTTATCGCATAGACATAAGAATATCAATTAGGAGTCCTTTCAAATCCTGTTCGAAGTCCTCAGGGAAAAGAGAGTCGAGATTGGCGAATGAGCGGACTCCAGCAAGATCAATGAGTTTGGCAAGTGAAATCAGCAAACCTTGTGCCTGATTTTCTGTCAGAGTCATATCAGAACCAAAGTTTTGACTGACAGGCGTATGGTACTGGGAGTCAAAGCTTCGGAAAGAGCTTTTCGCGAGGAGAGCGTATTCGAACAGTTTTCTAGCATATTTCTTGCTGGGTGCTTTGGAGAAGTATTTGAGGTTATTTAAAGTTACTGGGTCCATTATCGCGAATAGCCTATCGTTTATTATATCTTTTTTTGCTACGAAGTTAATTTTTTGTTTTTATATTATTATTATTATTTTTATAAAAATAAAAATGTATATGTTGATGATTTTCTTCAACGATCTATATAGTTTGTTGACTCATTTTGCATAAAAGACTATGGACTTGATCAAGAAACCATTTTTCCTGTTTCTATTAGTTATGAATTCTTTTCCCGAAATTTTATCTCCAACTGTTTAAAATAGATTTTTGAAATATTGTATATTATAATATATGATTATTACGTTGAATCTGGAAAAATATGTTTTTTCTTTAAATCTCTATATTGATTTAAAAAAAAAACAATGAGATATGCACATCCCAATTCTCCCAAGTTACAAATTAAAAATAATAAAGCCTTAAGAGAAGTCTTTATTAAACCTCATATTCTAAGACATCCAGCAGAATAGAAGCAATAAACACAAATATATAGACTTGAAAATTGATATAAGCAATCGTCTTGGTAAAAAAAAAAGATGATTCACCAAAATATAAGAGGAGATATAAAATATCATTGAGATTAATCTAATTTTATATGAAAAAATACGTTTAGTTGGAGCGAAATCAAAAGATGATTTGTTTAAATGTCAAAATGAAAAAAAAAATAGAATATTCATTCGATGTTAGGGATAAAGCTAACTTCATTTTATTACAGTATTTAAAGAAAATTAGCATAGGTCATCACACATTATATCCAAAAATGATAAATTAAACAATATGTTTGTTTTATTTTATTTCCTATTTCCTATTTCATATTTCTCTTTTTTTTTTAAATACTTATTAACAAGGTCATCTGATTTGGATCCAGCGGCATTTATTTAACAATCCTAGGAAACATATACAAAAATACTATTGAATTAAATTAATAAAAAATATTTTAAAAAAACATCGTATTAAAAAAATAAAATACTTATTAGCAATATATAAAACATATAATATATTTTTTCTGTTCGTTAACCATAATAAATATATCAAAATAAACAAAACAATCAATGAAATTCTCTATTGCCGCTGTTTTGCTTCTTGGAGTCGCCAACGCTAGTTCTTTTGCATGCAAGAAGGATCTTGCAAAACTTGCAACTTCCCCAGTCGACGAGACCCAATATGCTGATGATTCAAGAAACAATAATCTCCAAAATGATGTCACTCGGGTTGTTACCGAACCTTGTGGCCAGGGCCAGACATTTCACGAAGCCCCAAGCATCGATGACTGGGCAATCTATAATTTTGGAACTTTCAGGCGGACCCCAATCACCGAGAGTCAGCAAAGCCAGCAGACTGTTACCCCTGTGGCTCAAACCAACAACAATATTGTTGCTCCTTTGAGTTCTTCCTCTTCTTCAACAACAACAACGACAACCACCACGACCACAACAACACCTGTTGCTCCAGCTCCACAGGTTGTTTCTGCTCCGGCCGTCCCAACACCAACACTTGTGAATAACCAGGCAGCACAAGCTGCTCTCGCCTCCACTACTCAGACAATTCCCAGTTATGTTTCTCCTGTTTATGCTCAACCCACAACAACTCAACCAACCTATGCCCAACCAATTTATACAACACAAACAACCCCCACTTACACGGCCCCCACTTACACAGCCCCCACTTACACGGCCCCCACTAACACAGCCCCCACTTACACAGCCCCCACTTACACGGCCCCCACTTACACAGCCCCCACTAACACAGCCCCCACTTACACAGCCCCCATTTACACAGCCCCCTCTTACACGACCCCCACTTACCCGACCCAGACTACCGCTCCAACCTATACTTACAGCTATCCAGTTTCCACAGCTCCTACTTACCAGGCATATCCCACATATCCCTCATATCCCTCATATCCCTCATATCCTTCATCCCCAGTTTTATCAAATTGCCCCACCAACAGCTGTGGCCCTACAGTCCAATCAAAATCTCCAAAAAAAGCACCAAAGCCCGTAAAAATACCAAAGGCACCTGCACCAAAGGCCCCCCCCAAGCCTAAGCGAGACGATTCCCCCAAAAAAAACCAACCCCAACAAAATGTTTGTAACGTTTGCGGCAATTTTTGATAATGATAAGTTTTTTTTTTCATTATTAATTTTAAGATCATACAAGTTCCATATTATTTCCCAAGAGTAAAAAAAATATTTTTATTTGAAGTAAAAAAAAGTTACAGATTTATTTTCCCTATATTATCTGACAGCTATCCAACAGGATTAGTTGAAGAGTATTATATTTCAGCCACGCGGGCTGGGACTATGAAAGAGTAGTATATGTATAAGCGCACTTATATTAACTTTGATTAAATAGACAGGAATATTTATCCGACGTATTTATATTTTTTAGTGGTTAGTCATATAAGGCCATATATATTTGTATTACTGAATATTATATTTTTTATAATTTGTGTTATATAGATATATAATGTCTAAAATTAATTATAAAGAGGTTCTGAGTAATTGCTTCATTATTATTTTGATGGAACAAATATTTCAAAAGGACACTATTTAATTGAAGTCTAGGCTGAACAGGGATGGCATCTCTCTCTGTTGGACATAAAGGTGTATATATCAAATATGATAAATATATTGGAGGTACTCCTATGAATTAATTGAATTAATTGATTTATGTTTGTCTAATTTTATTACAAAAATCTATAAATAGTTGTCTGAAAAACCTATTTCAGAAATACACTTTTTTAATGGAATGGTAATAGTACCATAAAAATATATA
>NW_028282659.1:0-28239 GCF_059751285.1 Brachycentrus maculatus
AGATAGAGAGATCTATACGTATATCTATTCCCAACCCCAATCCCAATCCCAACCCCAACCCCAACCCCAACCCCAACCCCAACCCCAACCCCAACCCCAACCCCAACCCCCCTGGATGCATAATAGAGTCAGCAGTATGATCATAGGATAGCAATTGGGTGATATTACTGAATGATGCTCAGCCTTAATAATTATTAACAAATATATTCGGCCTTCAAATGAAAAAGAAAGGCAAAGGTCTGTCCTTCGATCAGAAAAGAGACAAGATGCTCGCGATCTTCCATAAATCAGTGCGTTTTCATTTATTGCAGAAAAGTGTGTTAACTATCAGGAGGTGGAAAAACTGAGCACTAAAGTAGGCATCCCCTTTCCTAGCGTCAAAGACATTTTGAACTCGCTCAAGGCAGATGGGCTCGTGGAATGCTAGAAAATAGGGGCTGGAGTCTTCTATTGGTCCTTCCCCAGCAGGGCCTACCAAATTGTAATCAAACCCTAAAGCAGATGAAATAAAGACTAGAAACTACCTAGAAGCTGGTGAAGTCATACTCATAGAGCAACTAGCACTCCAAATACAAATAGAATCTGCAAGGGCATGCAGAATCTAATCAGTAAATCACTTGCTAATGTAGGCGCATCGCGAGCAGCTAAAGTCGGAAGTCAGTGACTGCCAGCATTAATTGCAAATTTTAGAGGCTGAAGTCCAGAAATACATCAGATTCGACCGTGAAAGATACGAGCTCTTGGGTAATTACTTGCATTAACTAGTCAAACAAAACAAGTAGCTGAAAGCAGCCATCAATGAATAAATCGATAACATCTAGCAAATTAAGAAATACGTGAAGAAAGTGCGTATTGGGATCAAGAATAGTGAAATAGAGCAGCAATATGGTATACCATCAGAATTGTAGTATGAAGAGTGATTATTAATTGTCAGGTTTACTTAAATTCTATTATTCTTAGGATGAGTATATTTATATAGAATGATAGAATGATAGAATGATAGAATGGTGTGTATGTACGTAGCATTTGTATAATAATAAATAATTGGTAGAGGCACTCTAAGGAATGATTAGGGGCAAGGAGAAACTCAAAATAATCAGCAAGTATCAAGTAGATTATTCGACACTTTTGGGGCGTGGCGCTATGGCCAGTGTCTATCTCGGTTACTATGCGGAAGGAGAGGAGGGCGACCACAATGCCAAATTCGCCATTAAATAAATCTCGATTAACTCCTCTTTTCTGGCGACTGACTCGCTTTTGCAATAGATTAATTTGTTGCGTAAGATAAACCATCCTTTCGTCCTGAAATATGTGGACGCCAAAAGAGCGTGTCTTGCCTTCATCTGATCCTATAATTCTGCAATGGAGGCACTTTGGAAGACGAAATCATGATGAATGAAGAGAAGCTGCCCGAGGAAGTTTTGAAGAAGTATATCGCGCAGATTGTGATCGCCTTGAAGTACATCAAAGACCAGAAGATCATCCACCGGGACATCAAGCCCAACAATATATTGATCCACGAGGAAACATCAAGATATCTGACTTCGGAGTGGCCAAGATCATCAACGACCATAACTTCGACAAGGAAACTACCACCTTTTCGGGCACTGTTCAGTTCATGTCCCCGCAGATCCTGCGCCAAGACAAGTACACATTTCAAACCGACATCTGGTCCACAGGAGTCTCAATCTATTACATGGTCTTCCATCGCCTGCCTTGGGCTGCCTCGAAGGTCCTCGGCATCCTCAAATAGATAGAGACAGTCGGAGTGATCGTGCCTGAAGAGGGAATTGACCCGCTGCTCAGAGACCTCCTACAGAAAATGCTTGTGGAAGAAGAGGAGATGCGAATCACTGTTTAACAGATGATGTAGCACGAGTACTTGAAGTAAACTATCGAAGAGCAGTTTCGAGAGTTCGACATGGACCAATCCGACAGCCCATCATAGATAACCAAAGATGAGTTCATTATATCCAATGGCCCATCCCAAACTAGCAACAACACACCGGCCAGCCAAAACGAGTAGCTGCTGTAGACAATGCACAGACGCTCGACAATGATGAAGCAATCGCTCCGTAAATCCCAAATTACTTACGACCGCTCCTGGGAAGCGTACAAGAAGCTGACCAATATAAAGAGCAGATTCTGTTCTTCAAACAAGTCCTCACTGACTTGCGATACTACCAAAACAAGAAGAATGCACTCTTTACGATTGACGTATTTAAGAAGTGCTAGTCCTGTTGGTTAAGCGAATCTACATCATCGCCAAAGATCTGCACCAAATCCTATTGTTTGGGGTGCACACTCAGGGCAATCTGATGATCCCCAAAGAGGAGTTCAGGGAGCTCATCGATGAGAGCAAAAATACCAACTACTACATCAGAGTGCTTCGAGATGAAGTCGGCCGGCTCTACGAGGAGTTTAAAAATTAATGGCTCAACACCAAGTAAGCCTTCTACGAGCACCAGAGAAGGCACGGCATCAAAATAATCCCCAGGGAGGATGCGTATCTGGAGAATCTAACAGAAAACATAAACTTGATCATGGCATTCAACGACAGCTTCTTGGAACTGTTCATGGCTCTCAGCAAGGGCATCGTGTAGGCATACGGACACAAGCTAAGCGAGCCAATCGTCGCCTCCAGCATAATATTCAACCACGGAGTCAACATCACATTCTTGTATGACCTGATGATTGTGCTGTGCTTCACCAGGATCAGCGAAACTGGCAACATGAAGCTTACAAGAACAAAAAAGAAGTATGTGAACTGCCAATAATACGTCTATCGAATTCAAATTGCATACAACTCCTGGAAATAAAAAGCGGAGGCCAGCACTGCCGCATGATATTTATTACGTAATTTCATTTCATAATGATAGTGCATTGACTAATAGCTTCCATTATCCACTCATTCTATTAATACATTCTCATAAATTGCCGATCAAAATTCGGGTTTCCATTACTATTTTGATCTCTGTATTATTATAAAATGGGCATCATAATAAAGGCGAGTAATTGCTTGGATGGTGAATAAAAATGCGTATAATGTGAAGCATTGGGAAAATGTATAGTATAATGCATAAGCTGATAAATAATGAAATAACAAGAACCATACAATGCCCAGATGCTGAAACAGCTGATCCGAACAAGATTCGCAAACTAACTCACGAATATCCCTAACCGAGATGCCTCTATGCAGATCAACATATTCTGCAGACTCTCAATTTTGCCTACGATTACACATTTGCGAAGCTAACCAACCTGAATTAATCGTACTCCTTGGAGTATGACGAGCATGCAATCGACATCGACCCTGCTTCCAATGTCATCTACTTCCTGTACCCCAACGAAAAGATGATGAGTGTCATTGCCAGCATGATTCAGAACAACGAAATATCCAATGTCAAGAAGAACTATTACTTGTACTTTGTGCCCCTTAGCAACTTTCTATGTGTTGAAGCTCTGGAAACTTGAACCTTCTCGATAAGATAAAAATTAAGAATTTACATCGACTTCATCCCCTTGAACTCGGACTTGCTTTCGCTCTAATTTTCATAGTTCTTGGACTTTATCGAAGAGGACCAGTGCATCATCGAATCACTGCTACGGATGTGCAACATTACCGGTCAGTTTAAAGCCGTTTATGGGCTGGGCAGTCGCTCCTAAAAAATACTCAAGTAGTTCTAAAAGCAGAAGTAATTCATACCCAATATTGCTGAAAGCTAATCCAACGCCTATTTGATTGCATTAGACCGTAACCTAGATTATATTACTCCGATGCTCACTGCCTTTTCGTATGAAAGCCTGCTTGATATGTTTTTCGGGATTAAATTCAACCAGATTCAAGTCCCAGGCCATTTGATCGAGAGCGAGAACACTTTGGGAGACATTCCTTTTGTACAACCCGAAAGATAAGCACTATGAACAAATTTCCAAAATGTATATCCGCGATGTGCCCGACTACCTGAAATAGAAATCGGATGAGCTCATCAAGGTCATCAAGCAAGAGAAGGAAAAGGCAAAGAGCTTAGAAGACCTCAATAAAATAAACGAGGAGCTGATGGGGGAGTACTTGCTTGTCCAGTACCATAAGAGCATCGTGACATTCCTACTAACTCAAATTAATCAATGCGCGTTTATAAATACGGCGACCTTAGAGAGCTCGCTGATCCAGGATTGTCAGCGCCCGAGAATCTCGAGTATCTGTCGATCTTCTATCCTATTGAGCAAGTGCTGAAGCTCGAGGTTCTGAGCAGCCAGGTTTCGGAACTGGGCTCGTACTACTCCCGATTTTCCAAAACAATCGCAGAATTCATTCTCCAGGCCTACCACTGCAAACACCTTCTCACTGTGAATAAACTGGCAAATAAAAAGATACTGAAATCCTCCTTAAAGGGGATGAAGTGGAAGCAGATCTGCGAGAAGTTTAGCCTAATTCCGGACACTCCCCATAAATACACCTACATCCACATAATTTACTCAGCGCTGCTGGTAAGGTTCATCGAAATGTTCCTCACTGATAACCTCAATCAGGAAATGATCACTCTATTGAAGGAAGGAGTGGGCGAGAAGAACCCCCCAAGTAGCAATAACTCAGCAATGGCAACAACAGCGGATACGCGAGTGGTACTTTCAAACAAATAAAATCCGGTTCCCTTTTTATGTCTATTTCATCGGAGGAGTCACATACTCCTAAATTCAATGTTTGAGGATTTTGGGGTAGAAAATGAAAATAAAGTTTGTAATATGCACCACGAAAGTGACGAGCGGCCAGCAAATAATCAAGTAATGTTTTTGATCGTTCACTTAGTGCAGCAACTTCAGATATAATATATACATCTACCTATACGTCTATCTATACATAATTTGTTATAATACATTTGGAAGTTCTATATGTCAAAGCAATCGCCTTCGAGATCTCCTCGCCCAAGCCCTGAAAACAAAATCCAGAAGAAAATACATGAGCTCATCAGCTACCTAAACAGTAATAGCGAAAGCGAAGAAAGCGTCATAACACATTAACAGCAGGGAATATTCTGCTGATATGGTGCCAATTACAAACCCATAGTACAGGGTCATCAAAACTAAGAACAATATGCTCTTCACAAATAAACAAGCGAGCAACTGTGTGAATAATTGTAGCAAATTCTCTACTAAAACACAGAAATAAGTAATGGAATGCGCATCACATAGCTTGACCCACAAATCAACCATTGAGTAGCATTGCGACAGGATGAATGACTACCTCGAGGAGTTTGCGGATAGTTTGGCGGATAGTGATAATAGGCTATCCGTTGTGCATCGTTAGTATCGAAATAAGTTCCTGAATGCCAAGATCCAACTCAAAAATATGGAAGAAAGAGGCTGCGATCAAGTTATTAAGGCAAATAAGCTATTGAGCTGTCCTTGCTGCGCCTCAAAAACAAGGGAGCTAAGCCCAAAACAGGCTACGGGTATCGCTCCAAAGTAATTGAGGACTCAGACAAAAAGGAATACTCCACAATCACGATGAGAAATGACCCATCAATTAGTTCACTCTATGATAAGCTTGGTCAGCTCCAATCCCAAATCAAACATAATAAAGGGCACTCGACAACCATTGCTGTTAGTCGAACAATGCAGGCACAACTTTGAGTTTCGAATCAAAGTGTATAAGATACGCAATAATAACAGAACCAAAAGTAGAAGAGGAAAATAAAATGCTCAGTGAGGCGTTTAATAGGCATTACGACGTGCTCTACAAAGTAGTGGCCTCGGGTTCAGGGCAAAATCCAATGATTTATATGTTCAGTTTTGTATTCATGCTCATGATGGGACTTCGATTCTAAATGACATCAATTAGATTATTGCATTCAACTCATTTTTCATTACATTTATTATTACTACCAGCAATTAAAGTCGTCTCAATGGACATGGGAATGGGCATGGGAATGGGAATGGGAATGGGCATGGGAATGGATATGGGAATGGATATGGGAATGGGAATGGGAATGGGAATGGGTATGGGTATGGGTATGGGTATGGGAATGGATATGGGCATGGGCATGAGAATGGGAATGGGGATGGATATGATGATGATGGATAGAGGTATGGGAATGGGGATGGGGATGGGGATGGGAATGCTTGAAGCAGATGATGATGAGGAGGAATGGGGGGAATGGGAGGAATGGGAGGAGTGACTATAATATAAAACGGGGGAAGTAATAATTGTGTAATTTAGTGATGGGTGGCCGAAATGAAATAATAATAACTGGCAATAGATGCCTTCCAGGATGCATTGGCTCATGCTGTCGGCCTATAACACGATCTATCAGTAATAAATAGCTAATAATAGACCTTCTCAGTATGGGACTATGAATCAGCAGTATGTCAGATAAGGCCCCGAATATTATGAGTAACTATAATTACCAAAATCCTCAATCAAACCAATCTCAAACTTATCAGCAACAATATGATCTTCAGTCAAAATACAACCAACAATACAACCAACAATACAACCAACAACAGCAGCAACAGCTCCAAAACCAACAACAGTAGCAACAGCCACATTACAACCAACAACAGCAGCAACAGCTCCAAAACCAACAACAGTAGCAACAGCCACATTACAACCAACAACAGTAGCAACAGCTCCAAAACCAACAACAGTAGCAACAGCCACATTACAACCAACAACAGTAGCAACAGCCACATTACAACCAAAGCCAGCAGCCTTCCAAGCAAAATATCCCAATTTTAATGAGCAATAAATTTGTTTGCCTTAAATATGGCAAATGGGAGCCGGTGCCACAAATGGTCCTCACCACAAGCTCTCTCAACAATTTAGACATTAGAAATATAAACAAAATAAAGATGCGAAAAAAGCATGCGAATAATGAGGCCAACACTCATATTCTGAAGATCACATCGAAAGGTGTCGATGCATACTATGCCACAGAGCCATCAGCAATCTACGAACTATTCCTCAAGATACTTGGACTGAGAGTGACTAGGCAGACATCTTGGTTGAGACTAATGAGAAAACAGAGGGAAATATATTGAAAAAGTCTGAAGTGCTTGGCAACTGGGAAACCCGGTACGTACGGATAGATTCTACTGGACTACGTCTTACAAGCACATCAATTCAAATCACACACTCCACATCAAAGGAGTGAGCGAACTCTGGACGAGATTTGATCATACAATCAGGGCACTGTAGTCCTCAAGCTGAAACATAATGGCGTTAAGTATTAATTTGGGCTGCCGACGAATAGCTTAGGGATATGGATTGCGGGATTTTGGTCACTTGTCAAAGATGATTGAGTTTATGCATCTAATCACATCATCGACTCTTGAATTTCTATTATTTCTATTGCATTAGGTTGTTTATCGCGCATTCTACTCTTTATTCATGACGTCATACCATCATTATATTTAGCAATCTAAGAAACTCTCAAGGGAAGCGAATGAAATCGGAAATGGACCACAGCCAAGAGTAACAGCAAAAGCCACCACAGTAAAGCCACCAACCACCGCTACAATAGCAGCCCCTACAGTACAGCCAGCAACAATCACCACAGTACAGCCAGCATCCCCCACAGCGCAGCCAACCCCCACAGTACAATCAACAGCAGCAGCCGCCCCAATACAGCCATTAGCCTCCACAATCTAGCCAGAAGTCCTCACAGTCCACTCATAACACCCAAATTTAAATGATTCATAAATTTATTATTGCCTGATTAATGGCAAATGGGAACCCGTGCCGCAAATAGTCCTCACCGCAACCTCCTTCAACAATTTAGAGATTCGAAAGATGAAGAAATTAAAGATAAGAATGAATCATGCGAATAACCCAGACAATACTCATGTCTTGAAGGTCACATGGCAAAAAGTTAAGTTCTACTTTGCTGCAGAGCCATCAGCAGTTTACGAATTATTCCTAAAGATACTCGGATTAAGAGTGGGCAAGGACTTTTTCTTTGAGCAGGCCAACGAAAAAACGGAGGGGACCATCATGAAAAAGTCTCACGTGGTCCGCCACTGGCAAATGCGATACATACTAATCGATTCTACTGGGCTACGATCTTACAAACACGTCAATTCAAACCACACATCCATATCAAAGGAGTGAACGAAATCTGGACAAAATTTTAATAGTGTAAGTAGGGAACTATCGTCCTCAAGATGAGAAAATATACTGGAATTAAATTGGAATTCGGGTTGCCTACGAATCAGAGCTTGGGGATGTGGATGGCAGGATTTGTCGCTTCTTAAGGAAAGTTAGTTTAATGACACTTGTGTTTGCTGATTTTTTAAGAGTGCTGGATCAGAATTAAATTCGCGTGATAATAAACGAGAGAAAATTATTAATATAATAATGAATGAAAGAAACAAAATCACTTGATCTTTGCTTATAAATCTCACGAGACAACGATCTGCCTGCCAACAGATCAGTTGTCGATATTTTTATCTTTATTGATCACTTATGGGAAGGCTGGAGCCCCTTCCAATTCTTAAATTATTAATATAAAAATCCCCATAATTAAGTTATGGTTCACAAAAACCAAATAAAATAAGGCTTTGCATTCTCCCAACTTATTTCTTTGCGCAGTTCATCTAATGTTTGGTGAAGCTACTCGCGATTTCTGCTTAGCCTAAATGCTAATCTCAGCTTCTACCATCTATATAGATGTCCGGCTTGCAGACATACTCATCGTATCTCCAGCGGTTGGTCAATCCAAGCTCCCTGTACACTGCGTAGTAGGCCGCTCTCATCCAGTCCCCCATATTTATTGGCTTCCATCGTAAGTAGTTTTCGAGGTCATAAGGTTGTTCAGATTTTTTAAGTAAAGTATTATTTTGCTGTGTCTTTCAGGATTCGCAGGGAAGTTATATTCGTGCAAAGCTGAATTAAAATGTCAATGGATTCTAAATGCCTTTGTGAGTCTGCATAGGAGTCTGTTTCCCTGTGCGGTCAATTTCAAACATTAAGTTCTCATCCCATTTGTAGTATGAGAATGTGGTAGGCATTCCCTTGGCGACTCTGACCGTTTCCCAATAAAAATGGCTCTCATTCCTGACCTTATAGACATATTCGGGTATGAGGATGTTGGTGCCCTGCCGATCAATTTCATGCACTTTGACGAGCATGAAATAGTACACAAATCCTACTGTGCCACAAACGCTCAAGATCTTGAGAATAAAAGTTGTATGGCTATAAATTTCATTGAAAGCTGCCCCTTGACTCCAGTAGTTTCCAAATCGGATTGCTTGTATTGAGGTTTACTTTCCCGTCGATCCAGCTCTTAAACCTCGACATCAATCAATATATGCAGCCTTAACGCCAAAATCATATCGAAGTATCGAAATAAGAAAATGCATAAACATCATTTATCAATAAAGGGGATTTTGTTCACGTTCCCCCAAAAACAGGTGTGGATGCTGTCGAAATTTAAAAGTGTTGAACAGAGATCTTGAATTTATTGAGCTCCGACGCAGGCCACTCTTTAGGCGAGTTCCTTGGTTTCAACTCTTCTGTCGTAGTATAGTAAGTTGTTTCCGATCGACTGGGTAATATCATTTTGGGTCTCATGCTGGAGAACCTACATGTAAACTTTCCTTTTCGCTCTTTCTATCTACTGGTCGGTCACCTTGTTGGAATAATCTGAATTATATTTGGCATACTTGAGAGCCCCTACAAATAAACCTTAATGGTTTCTCCCGCTTTTTCGGGGTCGCAGACGAAGTAGTTGCCGAACAGTCCGGTATCATAATAGGAACTATAAAATCCCTTTTGCTTGTGAATAAATTCGAAAGGAGCGAGTTTCTTTTGGAACAGGAAGGATTCCGAGTCTATATAATTCGAAAGCGTTACTTTTCATAATTTAAAGCTAGAGCTGCGTTTCGGGCCTATCCGCTAAAATCCTTTGCAAGAGGAGATAAGTGAAAAATTTGTTATCAAAGAAGGAAGGAGCCTCATAAATTAAAGCCATATTAACTTTGTCTGTTAAGCTGGACTCAAGCACGGACATGCCAGCCGTAAACACAGGCCTTCGATATTCGAAAGTCGACGAGCCTTTCTTTTGAACTTTCATGTATTTTTGCGTGGCCTATATCAGGCTGTTGTGGTTAATAGGGCCAGCTGCCACCAAAATTATATTGTCTCCCACATAGTTTTCGTTGTGGTAGTTTTCGATCATTTACTTTGAAATGGTCTGCATGTTTTGGATTGAACCTAAAATAGGGAGAGCCATTTGGTGATCATTGTAAACTCCTCGATGCGCTATTTCAATAGTGGTTTCCATCGGCATGCTTTTCTGGGTTTCAATGAGTTCCCTGTGGATGGTGCTCCTTTAGTTCTCAACATCTTGCTTCCTGTACAATGAGTTAGTAATCATATCCCCCACAATTTCGACAGCTTTCTCCAGATCGTTCTTGAACACTGTCATCATGTAGCAAGTGTTCTCTCGAGAAGTGTACGCATTGAGGCTGCCTCCGATATTTTCCACCCCCACCTCAAGTTGGTCTCTTGTTCGATTCTTAGTCCCTTTGAAATGCAAGTGTTCTAAAAAGTGGGCAGTCCCGCTCGTCTCAGGAGTTTAGTTTCGGCTGCCGCATTTGATGAAGACTGAAATGGAGGCAATATTTGTTGGCATTACTTCAGATGCGACTGTGATCCCATTGTCGAGTTTGGTGACATCTAAGAATATTTGAGAGATAAACTGAATGGCCGAGAATACTCCAACGAGCTGGGGAATTACCCATTACTAAATTTCTTTGACTTATAAGCTGATAGCAGGCCCTATTTGACTGAAAAGTGTCGGGAAAGAGTTCTCTTGGCGATAAGCTGCATGTGGTCGTATATGTGTGCAATTATTAATTAATTAAGTCAAATAAGATAGCGTAGATCAACGACAGTGGATAAGAGGCAGGATGAATTACCAGGATGACTTTCGATTCCCAATTTGAGTTAGTAAACTTTTAAAGTTCGAAATGCATAATTGGCAATGAATAGTTCAGCTTATTGATCATTCATGCGAATTTTCGATTAATCATTGTATTATCGTCGATGATAGAATCGATGTTATAATTTGATGACAGATTTTTTGAGTATACCCACAATCATCGCAATATTTATTGCGATAGTCGCATTCCTACTCATCCTCTAGCCTGAAAATCTAACCCAGAACGAATTCGAAGAGAAGAAGATCAATCATTAGTTCCGCTCCTCTAAGCACAAGTGGGAGAAATCAGAACTAAAGTCATTCTATTTTTGCTACTTGTGCCACAAACTCATTAGCTCTTGGTTCTCCAACGACGTCCTCTAATGCAAAAAGTGTGGCATCGTCATCCATCGCATCTGCAAGTTCCTCAAGTTTAGAAACAAGCCAGAGTGCAAGTATATCATAGCCAAGCACTTCAAAACTGAGGATCCTGAGTTTTATCACCAATGGAGGCAGTGCAGCCATAGCGTATCGAAGTCTTGCTCCGTATGCAATGGCCTCTGTGTTGGTGTATAGACCTATCTATGTATCTGGTGCCATCGTGTTAAGCATGGGTCATGCGACGGTAAGAGTGCATGCGATTACGGGAACCTGCGCAAGTACATCCTCGAACCAACAGAAATATACTGTCCAAATATTTCCAATTTCGCCTCGAAAGCATTCATGTCACTGAAGAAGAGCAGCCGCAAAATAAAAGAAAAGACATCCGACGACAGTGAAAACATCTCTGAAGATGAAGCTGTCGAGTTTCGAATCAAAGACCCAAACAAAAGGCCAGTCATCGTCATCATTAATAAAAAATCAGGGGGACAAACTGGTAATTAGTTTATCAAAGCATTCTATCACGCTCTAAATCCTTTGCAAGTCGTTTCCATCTTAGATGAGGGTCTTGAAAGTACTTTTCGGCATATCTTACAGAATTAAAAGTATTTACGAAGATTCCCAATATTCTTATCTTAGTGGCAGGTGGAGATGGCACTATTTGCAGTGTGATGAACTATATTAAGACTTTGCCAGATTGGTAGAAGCAAAATCCACCCATTGCTGTGCTGCCTTTAGGAACAGGCAACGACTTATCGCGAAGTCTGGGCTGGGGATTCAATATTGAGGAGATCAACCCACATACTTTGATCCCTTCGTATGCAAAAAGAGGGAAACTAGAGCTGCTCGACCGCTGGAAAATGACCATTACTCATACCGAGGAGGGGACAGAAAGATAATTGACTTTGTACAACTATTTAGGGCTAGGCTTGGATGCCAAAATCTGCAAAGACTTCCATGACATTCGATAGAAATATCCTAAGCTGTTCTTTTCGCAGTTCAGCAATAAACTCATTTACACCCAAATGGGCGCAGTCGATTTTCTCAAAGGAGCCACGATGCCTTTGAAGTCAATGCTCGAAATTTAGGTCAATGGGGTTGACCTAAATATCGAAGATATTGAAAATGTAGTGTTCCTCAACATAATGCATTGGGGAGGAGGAGTCACAAACCTATGGAAGACTGGCGAGTACAAGAAACAATCCTTCAGCGATGGCTTACTCTAAATAATTGGGCTGAGCGATGTCATTCATATGGGTCAAGTTCAGGTTGGCATGGATTCTCCATTCATTTTGGGCCAAGGCTCAGAGATAGTCATCACATCAGCCAACGATAATACAATTGTGCCAATTCAAATTGACGGCGAACCCTTAGAATTGATTGGCAAATTCACAATAAGGCTGTAGAGAAAAGATCAAGTTAATGTGCTCGGCACAACATAGAGCCCGGTTGGAAATTTGTTCGATGTGCTCAACGAAGGGGTTAAGCAAGCCGTCATTAACTAATAGCAAATGAATATCCTGCTCAAAATGTCAGAAGAACGAAGAAATAACCAACCAGCGTACGAATCCGATTCAGAGTAACAATACTGATTGAGTAGCTGCTTTTATTTAATTTGGATTGATATGGTTTATAATAATAACTCATCAGAAATGCACGATGAGAGTGAGAGCTCTTCCTTGGAGATCGTCGAGCCATCAGACACCAATATCAACATTAACTTCAGCAATAACAGCAGTATCTTTTCGAATTCATTGCATGCATAAATCTAAAGCAAAACACACTCGAAATAAATCGGACAACTATAGCACAACAGGGAATAGGAATTGGATTATTCTCAAGACTAACTATCCCTATCATTCGTGCTGCTGGACTAATAGCGGAAATAAATAGGGAAGCATCAGTAGTTAGAGAAGAGGCAAGAGGTGATCAGTAACGAGCCACCCAAAAGAATGAGGAAATAGATATTCAGTAAATACAAGCAGAATAGCGCAAACACACTGGCCAGTCAGGTTGCATTGACCTAGGAGGGCAATGATGATGTACTCAGAAAATTCGATGAAGTATTCAAAATTATAACACCTCGAGGCACTCCACGTGAGGAAACAGGCACCAAATTTTAAGAACCAATGCCTCAAACTGCGGACGTCCAACTATTTGCTGAAAATAAAATTTTCTCGCAGGCATTCAAAAAGACATGCAGTTTGAAACCATAAGCTGAACAGCCTGCAATGAGAAGCCAAAGATCCTCATAAGTCAACTCCAAGCCAGCCATCAATGAAACCATCTTCAAATAAAATAACCAAAACCTCAGCAAAAAGGATTACAAACCCGCAGATAAATAAGCTTCGAATGAAAACAAGGAAGCTTTGAGGAAACAGTAGAAAGATCGAGCCTCAATGAGAAATAATAAAATATCGACTATAATTTTTTTAATAACTCACAGTTCTTTGAAGTGCCCACAATTTATAAGACTCCCGACAAAAATAGCAACCTACATGATTTCGAAGATATCCATAATTTCTCAGACATCGAAAATAGACTGTCGTATATCGATGGGAGGGCTAATTACTCAATATCCAAAGATGCTGAAGACTTTGCGAACATCCTGACCGCTTAGATATTCCATGATGAACCGCAGACGCATAAAAAAATGAATGAAACTGCTTCGCGCAATGGCAACAATCATTAGTAGTATAAAAATTATAACAGCAGCAATAGCCAACTCGAAACACCCAGCATCGGAATACAGAGTCGATACATCTCGAATACTATTCATGACAAAATTCATGACAATTTGAACAATCGAGATGACATGTCATCGAGTCGGTCGACGATAGTGTATCAGAAAATAGACTTATCCTCATCCAATATACCTTCATCTGTTCTCTTGAAGGACTCAAGGTTTACGGGGCCATCCTCCAACTTCTTAGGCACTAATGCCTCAACAAAGCCAACACACCTGCAAATTGCTACAATATGTCTCCATTGAGAAGTAGTGATGAGCTTTGTACAGACAGCATGAGCCATGAAGCCTTCGAATAGCGTAAACTTCCACTGTTTTTGCGCACAATTAGAAAGTATAATCAATTATCGCCAAACTTCTATAACAAGTCTGAACTCTGCCAAATCAATTTTAGCGAGAGGTAGAATACATTTCTGCAGGAACTTATTGCCAATTTTAAGGTAGCTTTAAAGACTTTAAATAACGTTGCCACAGAAATATCTAACTTCCAACGCATCAAGTAAGAACTATTGGCTGCAGTTTAAAACGGGATCACTGTGAAGAAGTTCATGTGTTTCGAGTGGGACTCTCTAAAACTTACCCAGAATCTGTAGGCGATAAGGCCACGGGAAAGGTACCAAAACCGGAAATGGGATCGGAAAAAAGCTGAGATAGCATTGCAAAATTATAATCAAATCGTGGACTATTACACAGGGATAAACCTCAACTTGATGGATGAGCGAGGCGTCTTAAAATATATTGAAATACGCAAAAAGCTATGGGACGTTGAGCGTAACATAAGAATGATATCAGAAGATATGTATACTTGGCTGATATGTAACCGGCTTCCAACGCATTACTACTAATACTACCAATTGATAAAGTCCATGCATTAGTTAAAATAAAGCAACTCTAAAAGTAATTACGGGCGCCTATAAACTCCACCCAACTTCTACGCGAACATAGTGGCATTGAATTAAAAAAAGTAGATTTTGACTGAAAGTGAAGTCGGAAGGTTTGTAATGAAGGTGTTGAAAAAAAAGAATAAATTCTATGCTTCATTCTGATGGCTGTATAGCATAGTTGGCATCTAATGATTCTTTCATCTTCGTAATTAAAATGTATATATGCATAATTGTAAATTAATGTTGGAAAACTCTTTCGAACATATCCCCGATTATATAAGCATTGTACTTTGAAGTTTGAGGAATATAAATCTATGAATATGGTATATCTCATCTGATAACATTAGCCTTGCTCTTTCGCAGGTTGAATTTTTATATTTTCTCAGAAAGGGTGTTGCTCTTAAAAAGCTTTTCGATTGACTTATCCGCCATGAAAGAAGAAGAACGGTCAAATTTAATGGCATTCTATTTATATTTAATCTTCTGGTGCACCTTCTTTAGTCCCTTTACTGATTTCCGGAGGAGCTAAGTAACTATATAAGTACATTCGTCGCATATATTTTGAGTGAACAGTTGAATTTGATTTTGCCATACTTCCTTGAGTAAAATGTGGTGAGTAACTCAGACAGATTATGATGCATTTTTTATTTCAATAATTTATTGGTCGATGAAATATTTTATTTATGGTCCGCTAAGCAATTTAAGAATTGCATTTTTGCATTTTCCTTTTTCGATCTATAATAATAGGCAGTTTTACTATTGAATTGCATTTAGTTTGGTGTACTTGCAGTCTAATTCTCTGGTTTCTTGTTTCATTTGATTCATCAATGCTTTGAATTAAGTTGTCAGCCGCAATTTATCGATTTCAGATTTTTGGGTTGCAGATTATTGGCTGAGTTTTACATTTTTCGAGAGTTGCTTCAGCACGCCTGTGGTTTGGTTCTTTTTTATGGTGGTTGCGAGTCTTTTTATATAATAATCTGCAGTTAGTATTCTATATGCGTTTGCTATAATTTTGTAATCGAGGGTTTTAGATTTTTGATTGAGTTCATTTTGTCGTTTGTGTGTTTTAATTTGCCTTTTGATGAGTTCAATACTATTGATTGCTATGTTTCGCACTATTTTATAGCAATTATTTTGAGTCTTTTTATTTGTTTCGAATTGTTTCTTTAAGTTTATCATGAGCCTCTTTTTGTTTGTTAAAGAGATGAAGGCTGTAATGTGGTTTTACTTTTCCTGTATTTTTTAAAGAGTTTCATACTCTTTCCGAACGCTTTTCCGAAAATTTAATATGAAACTTTTAGACCGGATGAATGCTTTATTTTGTTAAATTGTTTGTTTTTCCCGAATTGAAGTGACAAAATATTTGAAAATTTGTGATTTCTGGAGATATTTGGCGAATTACTGTAATTTTCTTTGTTTGCCAATTTAATGGCTGTTCTGAAGAAGCCGAGCGTATACTTTGTGAATTCTTGTCTTTTTTATATTGTTCTGCAATTCTATTATTCGGAGATCATTGAATGTCGCATTGGTTTGAATCATTTTGAACAAATTTAAGGAGATTCTACGATTATTTTATCTTTTTAACTTCTAAATTTGCTGATTAATCTGAAATGTTCTCCCTCCAATGCGATAAAAACTGATTCGTAAGAATGCACGCTTTGTGGCTTCGCAAAATTCTTCTAATCTCTATTGCTCAGTAGCTCGAATGGCTAACTTTTCCATAAAGATATTAATTATGGCTCGATCTCGTAGCTTACACATGAGTTGCAGAGCTTTCTCCTATATTTTGTTATAAGTGGATATTTTTCGCCAACTTTTCAGCATCTTTCGTAAGAGAATAGCTGCTGACTGCGTCTTGAAGACCTCAAAGTATTGCTACTTTTGCTTTAATGCAAGCTTATTATGCTTTACATTGCTAAATAATCTGTTTTTAAAAATTGTGTGTATACTTTGCTCCTTTTGTATGAGAGCTTTTTTATAGCTTCTCCTATTTTAATAGTTGATGAAAAATTGTGTCTTTTTCCTGAGGAGAGTCTGCTTCAAGTTTATCCTACATTTTTGTTAGAGGTCCTTTTTCTTGGTGACATCAAGAAAATGACATTCGGCAAATGACATGGTTTAACTTTTAGTGATGATGTGCATTTTTTAACTTTGCTGTTCATGTGCCATCAAATGAAACTGCAAGACAGTAATGACTATTTTTTTTAATTTTGTGGCCAGATACCCGCTAAGGAATGCTGATTGAGAAATCAACTAAAGTTTATATTTAATTTTGCAAGAAAGTTTCTTCATGTTTCTCTTTATTCGATAGCCTTTTATTTCTGCCATTTTTTATCTTTGCTCGTTTATCTTTGTTTTGAGGAAATGGAACAATTTGCTCGCGAGGGAGTGGCTATACTATAAACTAAACCTGTCTCTTGATTCAACATAGGATTTGTTCAAGTTTTTTGTCATACCATTGGTGACATAATCAATAAAACGATGTCCATACACATTTTTTTGCAAATATTTTTGGTGGACATTGCTTTGGATCAGCGTTTTGTTTGTTTTGAGAGACTTAAAGGCACTTATTTTGGCTAAATGAAAGAGTTTGTTCCGAACTATGTTTTCCAATTGATGTTCAATAAGCAAAATTTCTATCTTCAATAAATAAGTACCTCGAGCTTCCTTAATGAAACCAAAACATTTTTTGATGCTATTGTTTCGAATGTGTAAGACAATTGCTTTTATTTTTTCTTTTTGGTTTTTGGTTTTTTTGCACACCCGTTTCCAAGCAGAAAAATAATTAAATTTCAACCCATAAGTGTTAAAGCAACGGGAGACTTTTAGATTTTAAACATCCTTATTTTTGATTTCTTTGAATGAGTTCAAGTGTTTAATATACTGGCACCATTTATAAAAGTATTGTGTTTTCAGTTTGACATCCTAATATTAGTGCAAATGTTACTTATTAAACTTAGATTTCGTTGATTTCTGCCAGTTAGTTGCTTAAAAACTGAGTGCAAATTGTCGAGTTATACAGCTCTGAAACAAGATTCCTTTCTTTAATTTTCGCAAATCCTTACTGATACATTTTATTGGTCGGGAATTTCAAGACGTAGAGTAATGCACGATCCCTGGCAGTTGACATTTCAAAGGCCTCATCCCAGCCCTCTTCAGTTTTGATTGAGCTCTTTGAGTACATGTTTAAAAAGTACTCGAGTATTTGTTTGCCAGCAATTTACTTCTGCTGGATGGATTAGGAATTGCAGACAAATTTGGTGACTTCGGATGGGAGGGTTTGAATGTTTTTTTTCTCGATTCCGCAATAGAACTGAATGAGGAGGTCAATAAATATTTCACTATCTGCAACATAGTGCTCCATACTCGCCGTTAATTTATCTTTATAATGCCTATATGACATAACTAATTAGAAGTTGACAAAAGTCAATTAAAATTTAGGAATTATTTATACCCGAATTTATCAAAAGATATGAAAGCTTCATGGATGGATTGATGTCTCAATGCCCACTCAGATTAGAATTATCACATATCATTGATTTTATCATCAAAATTGTCGTTTCTTCGAAGGAGGGCTATTTTATCTTCGTCTTATTTCTTTACATTTTCTCCTTTTGCCATTAATAATTTCCTTGGGATGGGCAGCCTCCCCGTTTCAGCTACGTAGTCGCTTCGGATTATTCTTTATTGCTTTTGTTTTTCTTATTTTATTAGCTTTTTGTCCTCTTCGATTTTCTTCTTTTTCTTGGCCTATTAGAGCTCCTTAATCATTAAATTTTGGCCTTCTTTCTATAATTCTGCCTTGCTTTTGTTCCCTGAAAAATCCCCCTTTATTGAGAAGAACATGGGTCCTAATTCTGCCAACCAATGCGGATCGACAGTTGTGACACAGCTCATATATTATTTCGAAGTCATCACCAGCTCATGATAGACGACATACTCAGGAATATACCCAAGGCAAAGCAAAGCACTACTCATATGCAGGCTGCATGGGACACCAGTTCGCATATTTACATAATCTCCAATTCCCTTTACTTTTGCTGCATTTATGAAATAGCCTGAACAAATGACCTTGCGGACCATATCATAGTCATATCCACAAGTGCTCTATGCCTTGAAGCCTAGTTCAATTCCGATGTCGTTGAGTTGGGCTCGAATTTATTGCACTTTCCTGAGAGACTTCGGTTGGAGGAAGTGTGCGACTGCCCATTATGCAGAATAGGAATGTTTCTACCATTGTTCGTAAATGTTTAGGTAAGTGAGATGATCGCTCTCAGGAATGAGCAATTTTTCACGAGCTGCTTCAGCCTCTTGAATTTGCTCTTTCGGCTTATAGAATATGCTGGGTACTGAAAGCATTGACACAATCGTAATAATTTCTCTAACGCACCCAATAGAATTCGACACTATGATCATCTTAGATAAAGGAGGATCAACTGGAAACTCTGCCATCTGTCGACCAAGATGAGTCAAGTGCCCTAAATTGTCCAGAGCTCCCAAAATCCACAGCTGATACATCGAATTGAGAATAGTGTCTTGAGGTGGAGGGTCCATGAAGTTAAATTACAGAAGGTTTTATATGTTTAAACTTTTCAGCAGCAATACCACATTGCTGAGATTAGTTCTCTGAATTTCGGGGATGTTGTTTTCGAAAAATTATTCCCTAAATATATTTGCGCTGTATAACCGATAGCATTGTCCTGGCCCTGTTCTCCCAGCCCTACCGGCCCTTTGGTTGGCATTAGCTTGTGAAATTGGAGTAATTTGCAGGGCATCCATACCGATTTTCGGATTATAGACTTTGAGCTTACAAAACCCGGTATCGATGACATACTTCACACCGTCTAAAGTTAGAGACGTTTCTGCAATATTGGTTGCAACGATGCATTTTCTGAACTCTGAGCTCTCGAATATCTTGGCTTGTTCTTATGTCCTCAGCTGAGAGTAAATGGGAAGAATTAACATTTTAGGGGCATTCTCTAACTAGGCTAATTTTTCATCAATGAGTGTGCAAGTCCCCTAAATATCTTCCTGGCCTGTCATAAATATGAGGATATCTCCAGGCGGCTGTCGAATATGTATTGCCAACGCCTTTTTGACAGCTGCATCAACATAATCGTTCACAGCAGTCTTTTCAAAATACTTTTGCACTGGAAAGGTCCTACCAGGAATTTCAAATATGGGAGCATTACCAAAGAATTGTGAGAATTTCTCAGCATTCATCGTTGCAGATGTGATAATAATTTTGATATCGCGCCTTCGTTCAGCGACTTTCTTTAAGATTCCAAACAACACATCAGTGTTTAAACTTCTCTCATGGGCCTAGTCCATGATGATGGAACTATAAGTGTCAAGATCTCCGTCATTCAAGCTTTCTCTCAGCAGAACTCCATCTGTCATGTACTTTATGATCGTCTTGCTCGATGTTATATCTTCGAACCGGATCGAGTATCCCACCAAGTCTCCCAACTCGCAGCCGACTTCCTCCGCGACTCTCTTTGCCACTGACACTGCTGCGACTCTCCTCGGCTGAGTGCAACCGATAATTCCGTATTTCCAATACCCATCTTCCATGAGATACTGAGTTAATTGAGTAGTTTTACCGCTGCCGGTTTATCCGACTATAATGACTACTTTATTTTACCTAATAATTCTTCTGAGGTCGTCCCGCACTTCGAATACAGGCAGAAACTATCTCTGTTGCTTGAGAGTCTTATTTCGAGCGAACTCACTTACTGCTCCAAACTTGGGCCCGGAGAGGAAACTTGCAAACTTGGATGACTACTTATAATCGAACTATTAATTGCCTTCTTTTACTTATTTCTTATCTTACTTTTCCTCATTCTTATCGAATAAAGTTTGAAGCCGTTTGTTGCTTTTCTATTAGTTTTGCTGCATTCTGCGTCTTTCTTTTTTTTCGCGAAGCTCCTTCACGACAGTTGATCCCTTTTTTGCCAGAAGAGCCATGTCACTATTGGAGTCTTTCACGCATTGGATAGTTTATATCTGAGTGGAGAATTTGGTGTTCCCGTCTAAAAATGGCGGCTTGAAATCATGCACCATCAGAATAACTCTATTTTCTTCGTTTTACTCCATGTTATAGTTGGCCGAAGCTAATCGAAAAATGCCTGAATTTATGAGCTGGTTTTCCTACCACTTGGTGTGCTCTTCATTTTTATGTTTTTGCTATAGATTGCTGCGGGGTTGGCTCTTGGACATCCTCTGTGATAGTTCGTGCTCCATGTTCTTGGTGCGTTCAGTTTCATAGAGCTTCTTCTTCTAGTTCTCTTCATCATAGGTCATTCCTTCTTCCATGTTGTACCAGTCTTCCTCATTGACCTTCTCATCCTCCTTCCACCCCCAGGCAGCGTACTCATCCTCGTAGTCAAAGCTCTTCATGTTCTTGTTTTTGGTTGGAGGCTTCTTATACTCTGCTTTGGATAGGATTTCTGACGATTGCTCTTCAGGCTTGTTGTTCTTCTTCAGCAAGACATTCCCACCGAAGATGACTGGCCCTGACTTGTTCGATTTTATGGATGAAACAGAATGCTTGGACTTGACATCATTCCGCGATCTTTCCCTCGAGGCATCTTTGTTCCTGACTTACGATTGATGGTATCTTTGCTGTGAATATCGCTCTTTTTATCCTTTCCGCACTTCCGAATAATTTTGCTTCATCTCTTATATAATTAATTTTGAACAATTTATCTGGTACACAGGTTTGGGAGGATGTTTTTTTCGTTGCCTTTTTAAGTTTGTCTTCAATAGAGCCTTCATTTGTATAACTCTTCGCTAAATATTGATATTTGCGCCGTCGCAAATTCTTGAATAGCAAGCATTTGGAGATCCTTATAAACTTTATATAAATCATTTGGCCAGGTTCGGATGATTCGGAATTCAATACCATCGTATGAGTCGCTGCCCTTGTTGGATATCTCATCCGCAGACTTTAAGCATGCCAATATTTTGCTTTACGAAGAGCTTGTCCTGGATGTTTCAGATTTCAGACACCCAGGATCCAATAAGGTCCTTGAAACATTTAGCATGAAGAACATGAGCGAGTCATTCAATAAACAGGGCCACTCGCCAAATGCAGAATTGATGATGCTTAATCTGGCAATTGGGAAAACACAGATAAGTGGGGCTGGAAAATAATTATATGAGAGAGTTTCACATTAAAAAACAGTGGTCCTCCACGAAAAAGTACTGAAATCTCTGGACTTCAATTATGGGATTCTGAACCAATTGAGGAAACTATCGCCTGAAGAAATATAAGCATTCGTGACAATTCCGAAATATTTCAGTAACATCAGCCAGCTCAAGTTCACAGAAGGGAAATTGTCATAGATTTGGTATCTTGATAGGTTTTGGGTTTCTTTTGCAGTCTTCACTCTCGTTTTATTGAGTTGTATGGGCTATCTGCTCGAAAACCAATTACTCTTTTGCACAGGGTCTCATGTCTTATTCTTCATGTTTGGGATCATGAAGTGGACTGTCATTTAGTACTACTTCCATCGGGTTGTGTTGCATCGGGATCTGTCCACAAACGACGAAATACTGAATGGCCACTATCTGCATCATGCCTTCCCGAATTTCAAGAATAAACTAGCACTCGGCATTTCGAAAAATCTACTATACTAAGTCGCCATGTTTGGAGGCTATACACTAATTCTGCGAATCGATAATGTGAGTGTGTTGCACTTGCTGATGGGCATGCATTTGACCATGATACTCTACGACTGCCTTCACTATTACTTTCATTTTGGGCCTCAATTCGACATCCCCATTATCTCGGACCTCAGGAGAAACCATTTGAAGCATCATTATCGAAACATGAATAAAGGATTCGGAGTTACGACTACTTTTTGGGACAGGGTTTTCGGTACTCGTCTCAACATTTGACATTTAAACATACGTGCATATTTTTACGAATTATCCATAAATTTATCATCGAAATATACTGATAATATCAGCCTTTATTCAGTAGTTGCAAATAAAGCGCATTTGTTGGCAATTAATAAATTTAATGGCTACTATAAGACCTTGCGTGCATGCATATGTTTAGGCGAGGAATCCATGCAAAGGCATATAGATATATAGGGGGATATGAAGTTATTTTAGGAATGTCTGCAATACTACAGTGATTGATTGATAGATCATATTATGAATTTAATTAATAGACTAAGATTACCAAAATATTTAAGAGCACTTTACGACTGCCAAAGAAGTCTGATATTTATGTAGGCAAGTCAGGAGATGCTGCACGTAGATTGTGCTGAGAATATTTATAAGAGTCGTGCCGGATAAAAGAGAATATTCATAATAGTAATGCAGCATATCGATCATACTCTTATAAATATAATCAATAGAATGGATAAGACGAGTAACCAGTCGACCAAAGGAGTCGAAAACACTCCAAGAAGGTCTCGTTGGGATGCGACTCCCCTCCTCAACCAGGATCAGAATGCGGATGGACCCCGGAGAGTGGCTGATCAAACCCCTCGAATTGATCAGACTCCTTCTCGCTTCTCATCGACTCCGATGAGGCCGGGAGAAACTCCCAGAAAATGGGATGATAAAACTCCTCTTCAGGCAGGCCAGACTCCTCTCTACCCAGGGGCTACTCCCACCCCAAATAACCTGAAAACACCAGACATCATGCGAATTGCTCCTTCAAAGCTGCAACAGCTGCGATAGTAGAAATAGTTACAATAGCGCAACCAGCCATATACCGACGAAGAGTTGGATATGCTGCTGCCCGGAGAAGAGGATGGATACGAGATCGTGAAACAGCCGGAGGCCTACAAGCCAGAAAAAGTCCGAGATAATTACTATAACACCGGAGCCAGTTCAGATTACCAAATCCCTGATGTAGAGACCAACCTGAGAGGGTAAAAAGCTGAAGGGACATCGGATCTGCCTCCAATTAAGCCGGAATAGTATAAGTATTTTGCGCCCTTGCTCGAAAACGTAAATGAGAGCGAGCTCACTCTCGAGTAGCAGAAATAAAGGAAGATACTAGCCCTCCTGCTCAAAATAAAGGATGGTAACCCGCACATTCGCAAAATAGCCCTCAGACAAATCACCATCAATGCTGTATAGTTTGGAGCAGGGGCCCTTTTCAACCATATTCTGCCACTACTCATGTCTGATACGCTCGACCCTCAGCAGCGCCATCTCTTGGTGAAGGTAATCGACAGAATACTATATAAGCTCGATGACCTAGTCCGCCCGTATGTACATAAAATTTTGCATGTCATCGAGCCCCTTCTCATTGACGAGGACTATTACGCGAGGATATAAGGGAGGGAAATCATTAGCAATTTAGCGAAGGCAGCGGGGTTGCCCACAATGATAAAGACTATGAGGCCTGACATTGATCATAAAGATGAAGTTGTTCGAAACACCACATCCAGAGCTTTCGCAGTTGTCGCAAGCTCGTTAGGGATTGGAGCAGTCTTGCCATTCCTAAAGGCTGCGTCTATTAGTAAAAAGAGTTGGGAAGCTCGGCATACAGGCATTAAAATAGTGCAGCAAATTGCCATACTGATGGGGTGTTCGATTCTACCCTACTTAAAGCAGCTGGTCGACACGATAAAGCATGGACTCGACGACTCGCAGAAAAAGGTCAAATCAATTACCGCTCTGGCAATAGCATCATTAGCTGAAGCATCTTCGCCATATGGGATTGAAGCCTTTGATGATGTGCTCATTCCACTGTGGAAAAGAATAAACTAGTATCGCGACAAGTCCCTCGGCGCGTTCCTCAAGGCAATCGGCTATATAATTCCTCTCATGGATGCCAAACATTGCTCACAGTATACAAAGTCAGTCCTACCAACAATAATCCGGCAATTCGATAACCCCGAGGACGAAATGCGTAAAATAGTACTCAAAGTATTAAAGCAAATCGTTGGCTGCAACGGCCTTGATGTGAGTTACATTCGATAAGAAATACTAAATGATTTTTTCAAATGTTTTTGGGTCAGGAGAATGGCCATCGAAAAGAGAAACTACAAGCAGCTTATTGAGACTACTGTTGAGTTAGGAAACAAGGTAGGAGTCATTGAAATCGTTTAACGGATCTTCAAAGGACTCAAAGATTAAAATTAAGCATATCGGAAAATGGTGATGGAGGGCATCGAGCAAATACTATCTACGCCCAATGGCTCGGATATCAGTCATGCTCTTGAGACATTTAGAAACTAACTTATGGATGCAACCCTCACGGCATTTCATGAGCAAACTACGGACGATGCAACAATTCTCAACGGATTTGGAGCTATTGTCAATGCTCTTGGCCTGCGCGCAAAGCCATACTTCGTACAGATAGTAGGCACAATTAACTGGCGACTCAATCATAAGAGCATACGAATACGCCAGCAGGCTGCTGATTTAGTGTCAAAAATTGCAAACTGCATGAAGGTCTGCGGATAAGAAACTAGGCTCGGAAGACTTGGATTGAACTTGAATGAATGCCTTCGTTAGGAGTACCCAGAAGTACTGGGGAGTATTTTAGGGGCGCTCAAGATGATCGTCATCGAAGTTGGAATGGCCAAGATGACTCCTCCTATAAAGGACCTATTGCCACGGCTCACTCCCATTCTGAAAAATAGAAACGATAAGGTCCAATAAAACTGCATAGAGCTCGTTGGCAGAATTGCAGACAAGGGTTCAGATGAGGTTTCCCCTAAAGAATGGATGCGCATTTGTTTCGACCTGCTTGAACTGCTGAAGGCTCATAAGAGAAGCATTCGCAGAGCAGCAGTAGTCACATTCGGACACATTGCAAAGGCTATCGGCCCTCAAGATGTGCTCGTTACTCTGCTGAACAACTTAAAGGTCCAATAGAGACAACTAAGAATTTGCACAACCGTGGCCATAGCAATTGTCTCATAGTCCTGTGGCCCCTTCACGGTGCTACCTGCCTTGATGAACGAATATCGGGTTCAATAATTAAATGTCCAAAACGGTGTGCTCAAGAGTTTAGCCTTCATGTTCGAATACATCGGCTAGATGGCTAAGGATTACATCTATGCTGTTACTCCGCTCTTGGAGGATGCTCTCACTGACAGAGATTTAGTACATAGACAGACCGCAGCCGCAGCTATAAAGCATTTGGCACTAGGAGTTCAAGGCTTTGGGAATGAAGACGCTTTGATACACTTGCTCAACTACGTTTGGCCGAACATTTTCGAGACGAGTCCCCATATAGTTAATGCCGTCCTCGAAGCTATCGAAGCGATAAAGCTATCAGTGGGTCCAGGAACAGTGTTAATGTACGTGATCCAAGGACTCTGGCATCCTGCCCGACGCGTACGGCATGTCTATTGGAGAATCTATAACATGCTCTACGTGGGGAGCCAAGACAGCTTGGTGCCATTTCAGCCTTTACTAAAAGACGACGCGCATAATCATTATGGTCAATCAGAGCTGATGATGAGTCTATGAATAATCTGTTGCGACGCCTAACCCACACATAATGAAACATACTTGAATTGCTTTGATAGTTAAATATTGTTAATAAGAATATAAGAATATACAGATACCCTGATCGATAACTAATTGAATGTACAGGAGTTCCAATAACACTTATGGCTCGCACTATCGCGGGCGTTCGGTCAACTATCGTGGCACATCTGCAATTAGCACCAAGCCCTAGGGGCTAGAGAATTTAACGAATACATGCTATATATCTGCAGTTTTGCAAGTCCTATTCCTAATCATCCCTGAGAACATTAACCAGAAGAACTGCAGAATCACGGAGCTCTTCTTCCAACTCAAGTCCTCCAAGACCACCAGCAACTACAAGCTCTTTAAGCGAGCAGTCGAAAAAGAGATATAGATAGTCCAAGGCAACGATCAGCAAGACGCCCAGTAGTTCCTCATCGGCCTGCTTGAAACTCTCAGCAAGGAAAACTCCCTCGGGCTCAAAAAGTAAGGGCCTATCCGCCTCGACTATAACGATAAATTCGATATCGTGCAGAACCACAAACTCTTCGTGAATGAAATGCTCAAAATAGAAAACAGTAAGATAATTGAACTGTTCTCAGCTGAACTGGTGCGCAGGTTCAAATGCGATCGAAACCATGAGAAATTCAAATATGAAAGATATCAATGCTTGTCTCTGAGCTTCCCAAATACTAGATCTTCCTCGTCGTATCTATACTCGAGTTCCCAGTCCTCAATCGAGTTGAAGTAGCTGCTGAAGAACGAAATGCAGTCGCAACCCATCAGCGGCTTGCTCTGCGAGAAATGCAAGCGGAACACCGACTTCAACCAGGAGACATTCTTTTATACAACTCCCAACTTCCTGTTCCTGCACTTGGCACGATTCAAACAGGGCTCCTACTCGAATGAGAAGATCAACACCACAATCGAATTCGATGAGTTTCTCGATATCTTCGACCAGAGCAGGAAGATCAGCGTAAAATACAGGCTCAAGGCAACAGTAAACCATTATGGGACACTCAACAGGGGTCACTACTTTACAGAGCTAAGATGGAGCGACGGCAACTGGTATTAGATCAATGACTAATCGGTCAGGAGTTCCACGCTGCACACCCAAGGGAACCAGTCAAAGTACGTGTATATCATGTGTTATGAAAAAATCCAATGATACAGTTCTCCCCCAACTAGTAATATGATATTTATTATTGCAGTCGATCCGCCAAATATCACGTCTATTACAATCATTTATATTTATTATATCGCAAAAGAACTATTTGCAGGATATGAATATGGCCTGCAATCAAATATATCACATAATGGGAGCAACACCAGACTTATTGCAGATTGTCAGTGACCAATCACACATATAATTGTTGCGATTTCGTTGCTAGCAGATTTATACAGGATTCAAATCAGGATGATTTAAATTAAATACCTTGGCAATCAAATAAGCAACCACCATGAAAGTGAAGATTAGGGAGGAATACGAATTATCATGCATTCTAGTAAGAATGTCTTGATTTATCTGTAGCTATTCATAGATTTCTGTCAGGGTAGTTTCAATATAAATTACTCCCCCACATAAAGGCCGATGGAGGCCTGAACAATTTGATTTATTGTGGATATCCTATCCCTTCCATTGTTTGAGTTTATGCAATGTAAACATGAGGGGCACTGCGGAAGGGGTGAATGAGTATTTAAAATTATATTTAAAAAACTCTCTTATGAATCAACATTATTTAAATTTTACTCAGTTTTGCAATACCACAAGGGGTTGGGGTTGGGGTTGGGGTTGGGGTTGGGGTTGGGGTTGGGGTTGGGGTTGGGGTTGGGGTTGGGGTTGGGGTTGGGA
>NW_028282660.1:0-14096 GCF_059751285.1 Brachycentrus maculatus
TCCCTCCCAACCCCAACCCCAACCCCAACCCCAACCCCAACCCCAACCCCAACCCCAACCCCAACCCCAACCCCAGTTCCTTGAGTTTCAATTTTGGTGCCATATGAATACTCATACATTTATCATACATTTATCATACATTTATCATGCAGTATAAATACAGCGTGCATCTGCATATTCGCATCATAATAATTTACAGTTTAAATAAATTCAGAGAATGTCATTTCCGGATTACCACAACACAAATGCGAATAGGCCTGCAAACCCATACGAATAAATACCCCAAAATCGCAATGCATAATAGAACCCTGGTCAGCCGCTGTTCCCGATTATTCATGCATCGAGTCACCCTGTTTTATCGATGGTGCACATACTGCTGAAGGCTGCGGCCGTGGCTGTGTTTGTGCTGGTTTCTTTAATCACCAAGGACTTCGCGTGGAAGGAGCTGGTGATTGTGATTGCAGCTGTGGATTTCTGGATCGTGAAGAATGTGACAGGCCGGCTCATGGTGGGGTTGCGCTGGTGGGTCGATTTCGATGAGGCAGGGGAATAGAAATGGAAGTTCTAATGCCAAGTCGACGAGAAGAACGTCAGCAAGGCAGATGACAAGATCTTCTGGTGGACGCTGGCACTCTTCGCTTTGATCTGGGCCGTCCTAACGGTCATGAATATCCTGAGACTCGATGTGACCAACATAATGGTCTGCCTGTTCTGCGCAGCAATGATCATCTTCAACCTATACTCATACTACAACTGCAGCAAAGTGCAGAAAGAAAATGTTAAGAAAATGGCAGCGCAATACGGGGCGCAAGCGATTGGCAAATTTATGGGCGGTAGTATCATTTCGAATTTCATCTGAGCAGCTACGACCCATTTGATCGATCTTATTCATACATCATTTTTGTATCATAGATCATTCTTGTGTTTCCTTATGATTATGATATGTGTCTATGCGTATGTATGTGTGTATATGTGCGTAGGAATTGCTCCTTACTTACTTAATAATATAAATTGGATAACATTCAATAACAGAGCAATCGGAAGCAAAAGATGCGTCAGCTCAGCATTTCCCCGAATAGAAACACCATCAAATAGAAGAATGATAACAAACTGAAAAATCTGATGAATACACTCTTTCTGAGCAGTATCAGTGACTCTGTTTGCAATTCACACTTTTTAGCAACGAACAGCAGCCATCTCACTCGCCGCATCTCTTCAAACAGCAAAACAATAATAAAGAGCGGCATCCAATCAAAATAACTGAATTTATAGATTAGCATACCGACAGAAATGTTTCATTCTCAAAAGATCCCCCGCGACTATCAAACCCATGCTTCCGGCACAAATCAGGAACGCAGCAATCGTGCAATTCGGCCCAGAACATCGACGATGGCCATCAACGAGGGTTTGCTCATTTCTGAAAAGAGTGCCGAAACAAAAAGCAAAAGATGTCTGTCGAGTGCGCACTCCCAAAGGAAGAAAGCCCTATCGAACCACTGCGAGTAAAGCAATAGAAGCGATGCGCCAATTGTGGAGTATACAATCGGACAGCATGAGCACAACGTAAGCAAAAATGGAGCAAAGCCCTCGAAATCGATTGTGTCCACGAGGCCGATCGGGATCGTCGAAGGGTATGGGGTAAACACACATAAATTCTACATCAACCCATCGCAACCCTCATAAGTGCGGATCTGCATTGTGGCGAATCTGACAAAGGTCGCAGCAAAATAGTAAATAATATCATTCTACTCCCTGTTCGAAATAAACTCTACTCAGACGATATACTTGGATTATCTCAGGTAAAACTTCAGTATGGAAGTGGCCGCGAATCTGGCCAACATCACAAGTGTCTCAGCCATTACAACCCACCTCCTCGAATCGACCTTAGCGAAAATAGAGAAGAAGTTCTGTGAACTCTACGAACTTAATCCCAATACCAACAACAACAGTCTTTCAGGCAGAAGGAACAAAAACAATAGCATAAGAATCAACCTCAACAAAGATATATCGTTTGCAATGATCTTCGCATGCAACTCGGAGGTATCCCATTACTTATACTCATGCAGGTTATTGTTTTCCTGAAGGGAGAGTGCCAAGTCATATTATCATCGAATCATGCAGCCAAAATCAACAAGCTGACCCACTCCAATTTAGCATCAAGTGCCAAGAAGTATACAGACACAGCAAAGCCAGAGATCTTGAACATCAAGCTCAAGCACTTTGATCGGAGTGCCTGCTCGCTAATCGACTACATGGCCATCATAAGTAAGTAATATGTAATAATAGGTAGTGGGTTGGCTGCTGAAAGCCATAGAGCTGTTAGTTTGTTGGAAAGCACCTCGAGGAGTTCAGGATGGCTGCATAGACAAATTTGGCTGCACTTATTAACCCAAATGGGCTCACATTAAATTCAGTCTGAGAGTTATCATGCGAACTTGCATTAAATTTTGGGACGGTGCATCGACAGTCTGATGCTGTTGTTCTCGACTCTGGGAGTTTACGCCAAAAATATGTCCATAATTTTGCTGGGTTTCAAGAACCTATCATCATTGTTCACGGCCTCGACTATTAATCAAGCCAAGAGCCCTGATAATGTGGCAGTCTGCGAATAGAAATCAGCAATAAATATTGGATAGGATGTATTGGCTGTTAAAACTGCATCAAATCCAGACACGTACACGCACACTGCTCCATCGACTTCCGTGAATAAACTAACAAAAACAAATACTATACAAAATTCCTCGTCAATTACAAACATTCCCAAAATAAAGGAACCTCTCCGCCTAATCCTCAGCGATACCCATCCCCACAAACAAACTCCGATGCTTACAGATCTGCAAGATGTAGAAGAGAGTGATTGCTTAGAACTGCCTCACATTTCCTATATAGTCAGCAAAAGCAACCCTATTTCAGATTCCCCATATAAATAACAAATGGAACACAATAATGAGCAGAGATAGGATCGAAGAAGATCATTGGAATAATAGAATATGAGAACTATAGAGCAGCTCATAATTAATAGTCGACACACTTAAAAGAACAATGAAAGACATAAAAACTATCTATGAGTTTAAGAGTCTAATTAGTATTGACTCAGATGATATTTCAATTTATATTCAACGCTCTGAATGTTTATCAAAGTGAAAGCATATTGGGTTGTAGGAATGGTAACTATACTCTATAAAGTGTTAATGGCGATTGTCTGTTTGTTAAATATATACAATTATAGTATTGGGCGCATCAATACTCATTACTCATAGCTATAATCATATACACTACAATAATCATATACACCATATATATACACCATATATACACCATAATTATATACTAAACTCGATTGCTCTAAATAAATAAACTGCAATGATAACAACCATATCCAAATACCTAGCATCCCATACAACCCACAGCCTCAATAACTCTGCCAGATTCTGCTCGATCAGACAGCAAGTAACGAACATCAACAACTAAAACAAAAGCAAAGCACACAACATACCAAACAAGATCTTATAACTCCTCGACCGCAGACTTCTCGCCAACCAAGAACACCCCCTTGCAATCCTCAAGGCAAGGATAATCCAATTGTTAGGCAGTTAGTATTATGTATCAACATCTATCTATGCTAGGTTGCTGAGAATATCAGTCCGATTGTCACTTCATGGCAGAATTTTGATGTGCTGCAGATTCCGGCTGATCACATATCCAGGTCCACTACTGATACATTCTATATTACTCCTGAAAGGCTGCTCAGGACGCATACCAGTGCTCATCAGCATAGCCATTTGGAGATGGGACTCAAGGATTTTGTAGTGTTTGGTAAATATGTGGTTTATGGCTTTAGGCGATGTGTACCGAAGGGATGAAATCGATCGATTCCATTACCCCGTTTTTCATCAGATGTAAGCTGTCACAATGCTAGGCCCAGATGCGACTATAAAAGACGCATAGTAGCACCTGAAGAACAAACTGTAAAGTTTAGCAAAGGGACTGTTCGGGGAGGATGTGCTGATGAGATGGGTCTAGGGATATTTCCCTTTTACAGAGCCTTCATTTGAGTTGGAGCTATTCTTCGATGGGAAATGGGTTTAAATGCTCGGTTGCGGGGTGATTCACAAAAAAGTGTTAGAATACTCGAATCGGCATACCGAAATAGGCTGGGCAGCAGGTCTCGGTCTCTAGAGATTCGCAATGAGACTCTTCAACATTCCAGATGTAAGATTATTCTGGTCACAAGACCCTAGATTCCTAAGCCAATTCAAACAAGGACAGATCACACAATTTAAATAATTCAGTCGATACCCTACATGCTACAAAAACATCTCGCTTTGGATAGACCTTTAAAGCTATAACCCAAATGACCTCTATGAAATAATCAGATAAATTGGTGGAGATCTCATCGAAGTTGTTGAGGAGGTGGATAACTTTGTTGACCCCAAAACTAACAAAACCAGTAAAACCTATAAAATATGTTTCCGGTCCCTGGAGAGAACATTGACCAATGACGAAATTACTAAGTTGCAGTTTGCTATCAGGGATGCGATTGTTAGCCAGTTGAAATCTGCGACTTTGAGATGACTCTTGATAGATCAATATTTATGAATAACTACGTACTGTATCTTCATTCCGCAGTTGCATTCTAACTCAATGCCATCGCCTTAATCTAATCTAATTATTCGAAATTACAGGCACGACCCAAAAAACACATAAAAAATGGACAAATTAGGTTCTGTTATTATGTCAGAAAGGCGAATGAAATGAGTACTTTCAAATAAGCTGACAACAATCATCCTATTCTTCAGTTCTTTTCCTGCTTTTGTCTTTGTTTTTGGGGAGGTTCTGTTTGCTCGTCGAAACCTTTTTCTATGATTTATATTGAAACACTTCGTTATTCTCTTTAAACTTGATCGATTTGTTTGATTTCTAGTTTATGTATTTCAACGAGGAACTTTGAAGGATACCTTTTTGGAGGTTGAGACTGCTTCCGAGGAAATTTATCTATTTTTTGGAGCCCGGGATGTTGCATTTGCTTAGATCTTTTTGGGTGCACTTATCATCTGAGCCCAATACAGGCACTTGATCGATACGGTCTGGCAAACTCTCGACGTCTTTGAGTGATTAAATTCCGAGCTGCACACATTTTTTATTGGTTTTTGGCATATTCTTTTTCGGAGTGCCTGCTAATATGATGTCTTCGCAGTCTATTCTTGAGTGGCTTTTTATTGCGGCTTTATTCGACTTCGGAATCGGGTTGGGTACTTCTGGCTGTAGGCTAATTGTTTTCTTCATAATTTATTCGATTATATTCGAATAGGAAGCAATAGGAATATTAATGGGAATAAGCCGAACTTTATTAAATATAGGATTATTTATATCTACGATTATATATGATTGTGATTATATGCAATTATGTATGTATGCAAATGATTATTTATATGACTATATATATATATATATGATTATTTATATGACTATATATATATATATATGACTATGTATATGACTATGTATATGACTATGTATATGATTATCAAACATAATTACCACAATTGCCATAATTAACATGCAGACCTTCAAATAGATTTCCTACCAAAACTATATTGTACCTCTTTTACCTAAACTTAGTAACTTCGGTTCAACAATAAGAACCTAAATTAGCTGAGTGAACAATAAGCACTGCTCCGCTACAAAAGAAATGTAATCCATTCATAAATTATAGGCGCAATTACTCGCAGAGATATTCCTATTCGAAAAGAAGCCTCGATGCGAATTCTCAGCTCAGTCTGTCATCACTGAAGGTAACATTAGCTGATAATATAGAGCATTTAAAGGAGTTGGATCGCGATATCAAAAAATAACAGAGAGATGGGGAATAGAAATGCCTCGAAATATAGTACACTTCCAAAAAATATTGCGAGTTTATCAAAAGAGCCAAGAACATTAAAACTGAGGAGGAAAGGCAGGCATTGATCAACGAACTACGCAATGATGACATGTATGACAATAGGCATCCGTACTTTGTGTAGGGCTCTCCCTTCTTCATGAATCAGACTGATGAAGATGTGCTCGAAGTCACTGACCCAATCGAAAGGCCCAACCTATCAGAATTGAGCATATTAGAGCTCAAATGATAAGCCTGCTTGATCACTAACATGATTTGAATCATTGATTGATACACATTAACATTATTTAAATTTGAGCAAGTTTCATTAATGGGCAACAAGATCTTAGGGAAGCGATCGAAATCCTTTTACAAAGGATTCAATGAGCGGCAAATGGACTATCTGAAACAGAAATTCGAAATGATTTCCACAAACTCCATCCTCGATCCAAAGAAGTTCATGGATGTGTATAAACTATCTCAGGCAAGCTGTGATGGTTTCTTCTTAGAGGTTGACTTTGACGAAAATGCGCAAATCGACTAGTATGAGTTTGTGTGTTCAGTTCACTCTCTCTGTAGTTGCACAATTGAAGAGCTAGGAAAAATACTTTACCGTATTTTAACTCGAAGGGCCTAAGCTCTGAAAGAAAAAGATCTGTAACAATTCACAAAGACTTGCCTCTAATATAATAGCTACTTAGCAAAGACCAAAATATAACCCAAACAAATCCAAAAAGCAAACATGAACAAATTCAAAAAGTATGACTATGACCAAAATCAAAAAATAGACTGTGATTAGTTTGTGAAGATATGCCTTAAGGATGCAGATTATAAGCAATGGATGTTTAACATGGGTTTCATTACTAAAAGACAGCTTTAGTTTCAGGAAGATATTTATGATTTGGTTGATTCTGACATCTGTGAGGAAGTGGACAAGAACAGTAGGGTACTTGACAAGGATGATGATCGTGTTAAGAAGGGAATTTAACATCGAATTGAAGATGATTAGTTTCGAGAGGAGGAGGAAGTGGGCGAGCAAAGTGTTCCTGTGCCCCCGAAACCATGGATGACATCAGTTAAACAAATAGCAATAGAATTATAAAACCCTCAATCACCTTCACAGACTCTCTAAATCGACTATATATTTGGTTATCGCAGTTTCGACTGCAGGAACAATGTGAAGTTTGACTCGAAAGGTCGAGTTGTGTATCATCAGGCCGCAGTTGGCATTGTGTTGTAGCCTAAGAATAATTCACAGAGCTTCCTAATCCGGCATCATGATGATATAAGCTGCTTAGACTTAGTATAGGACACTGTGGTAACTGGGGAGGTGGGCTCACAACCACAAATAGTCATATGGGACACAGAAAAGCAGAATAACCAATTGAAGGAGAAGATGATCATTACTGAGCTATTGCTGGATTCTGTTTCGAATGTCTGTTTGTCTGATTCCAAGAGTTTACTTGCTGCGGTGTGCAATGACGCAGAGCACCGCCTGATCTTGTACGACCTCAAAAAAATGAAGATTAAGTCAGAGAATCCAACGAGCAAATAGAAGTCAGTGATTGCTCATGGCTCGACAGGCACAAACCTGATATTTGACATTAAATTTGATATCAAGGAGAAGACCTTGGTGTTGGCAACTCTGCGTGAAATCATCTTCGCCAGTTTTGATAAAGGATTTCTGAATTCGAATCGTGGAGTTTTCGGCAATTTCTCTGTCACTCCCACCTTCTGCTTGGAGCCAATAAAATGCACTTACAAGGGAGAGCCGAAAGAGTACATCCTGTCAGGCATGGGAAACGGGTCCATCTATTTCTGGGAAGACTAGAAATGTGTGAAAGCTATTGTAGGTCATTCCGGTTCAGTTTCAGCCATTGCAAGGAGGAAGTAAATGAAATCATTCGTTTCGGGTGATAAGACTGGTAAAATTATAATTTGGAATGATAAGTTTCAAAAAGAGAGAACATTCACAGTTCCCAAGACCAATTGTCCCTCTAATATGATTGTTACTCTTTCGTGCAGCTCGTTTAAGGAGCTGCTCATCGGCACTAAATCGAGTGATATATTTCTTATGAACATCAATGACCCCTTCGAGAAGGCTGAGAGAATTATGAGTGGGCACAGTGAAGGTCACCTCTGGGCTTTAACTCTTCATAAAACCAAGCCTTTTCTCTACACTGGAGGCGAGGACCAAAGACTAATCAAATGGGAGTACGTCAAATAAAGAAAGATCGTCACATAAAAGAAATGCCCCTACAAAATCAGAAGCATCGACTTCACTTTACAAACCGATATGCTCATTGTCGGATATCAAAACGGAATCATAGAATGTTTCAAAGCTGAAAACCTAGAGAGAACTCCACATTAGTTCACATCAATAAAAAATCCAGATGAATAGACTCTCAATATAGTCAAGTTCAACAAAGACTCCAGCTTGTGTGCGGCTTGTTATCAGCTTCCGTCCTTTAAGATTGTCTTGTTGGCATTTGGGACTGCCAAAATGAAGGTTATCTCTGAGATTCCGTTGACTTCCAAAGTACTGGCTCTGGACTTCGATAAACTAATCGAAATATATCCGTTTTAATACTGGCAAATATGAGTATCTAGTCTATAACATTAACGACCCAAAGAAGCCGGTTGCTTCCACAATCGAGGCTACCAAAAAAACAACATGGGCGACCCATTCTATCCCTTTTAGTACTGAAACTCAGGGTATGATGACAGATGGGGTTTCAGAATAGGATATCGTTTGCTGCGAGAGAAACCGAAAGCATAAAAACGTTTTCGTCATTGGAGATAAATTCTCTAAACTAAAGCTGTTCAATTACCCCTCAAAATAAAATAAGATTTTCTCAAAGTATATTGGGCACTCGAATGCTATCACCGATTTGCAGTTTTCCAGAGACCACGACATCCTCGTAAGTTTAGGTGGGGAGTAAAAATCGGTGATGATCTGGAAGTATGACCCGAATTTAGTCTAAAACTAATGGTTCATCAAGAAGCTCGAACCGGAAAGCGACGTCGAAGAGAAATAAATCAGCGCAGAAGGCTGAAAAAGATGAAATTAATGGATGAATATGCAATGTAGGAATAGGTTAGGTGGGAGAGCAATCAAGAGCAACTTAACAATATAGAGGTCAGCTCAAAAACCCGACATATTTCAAATAAAAATACAATCCACGGAAAGATAATGTCCTTCCTTTAGAGGAACTTTCAATTAAACACGCATTCGGAATTCGAAATAAATATCTAAACGATTAAGTGCGGAATCAGTGTAAATTTACCAAAATTTCATATAGATTGTTTTCCCGACTGCCTGTTTGGGGGTCAAAATGTAAATTGGCACCAAATAGCAGACCATTTATAGTGAGCACAAAGAAGATATAGTTAGTTTTGCAATAGATCCCAAGAGAGAGTTGTTTGCGACTGGGCAAATGGCTGAGAAAAACTTACACTCCCCCAAGAAAAAAATACTGGCGATCTGCGTGTGGGATATTTAAGGCAAAAAAATGCTGCAAAAGCTCGATGGCTTCCATACAATTGCTGTTGTGTTGCTGGAATTTTCTCCAAATAGCAAGCTTTTATTCAGTTGTGGAAATGATGATAAAAATACTTTTGCAGTTTACGATTGGATGTCTGGATCGATTCTATATTCGGGCCCGGTTTCTAGATCCAAAGTAAATGGCATCGCATGGAAAAATGATACAGAATTTGCCACATGTGGCATGGATCACGTGAAGTTCTGGAGCGGTAAAAAGGGAAATCTTGGTAAAATCAAAGGTAAAACTGAAGGAATGTTTTCATGTGTAAGTTCAAAGAATATCTATGTGACTGTAGTGGGGATGGCGGTCTTTATAACTGGCCTGGCAATACGTCCAAAGATAAGATAAAAGCGCATAAAGGCAAAGTTCACACTCTGGCTTTCTTTAAGGATTTTGTTTACTCTGGAGGAGACGATGGGAAAATTCTAGCATGGAAAGTTCAAGCTAATGGAGAAATCACAGTGCCTGATAATATTTATGACACAAGAAACGCATTTCAGCACATGCTGAAAACTGTGCCTATTTCCGAATAATAGTTTGGGGTCTCAGCATCGATTTCACTCCCAACAGAGATATTCTGATTGTCACAAAAGGAGCATCTGTAATTCTGTGGACAAACAAAGACTCGCAAGTAATTACCCAAGGACATTGGAGGGGAGAGCTCTGGGCGCTTTCAACACAAATAATAAAAGGAAATGATCGAATGTTCATCACAGGAGGAGATGATAAGACAGTGCGAATGTGGGACATCGAAGGGAAAAAGTAAGTTAATCGAGTATACTTTGATCACAAGATCAGAGGGCTCGATTGGTCGAAAACTGGTGATAAGAAGATTGTTATCGCAGATGTTAGGGCTAAAATATTCTTGTTCGACAAGGACCTCAAAACCCAGTATCATTAATACAAAGGAAAGCCTCATGACTTCAATGCAAAATAATCAAAGGATCCTTGGTCGAGGAAATTAAATTTTCTCCTGATGGGCAGATGGTTGCATACGGATGCCATGGAAATCTATGTACATGGAAATTTTAAAGCTTAATGCTAACAAATTGCAAGTCTTGAAGTCATTTACGCACGGGTCCTCTGCCTTGCTGCATCTCGACTGGGACACCGAATCATCTATGATCTCGTTGAACACTCAAGCAGCAGAACTTTTATTCTATAGCACGAACGGGGAAAAGATGAGTGCGACAGCTACAGCCGATACAGAGTATGCGACATGGACTCAAAAATTCGGATTCCCTGTCAAAGGCATTTACCAAGGCGTCGACTACACTGACATAAATACGGTGTGTAGAGACCCCGCTAAATCGTTCATAGCTGTAGGATACGATGATCAATGCATCAGATTATTCAAGAATCCGTGCTATACTGAAAAGCAAGTCTGCAAAACCTTCATCGGGCACAGTTCGCATGTGACAAGAATTAAATTCACAAGCGAGTATATGGTAAGCATAGGTGGCTAAGATAAGACCATTTTAGTCTGGAATGTAAACAGGCCAGGCCAATAGATGGCTGATTCTGGCGAAGAGTCCGATGGTCTGGATGACATCGATGAAGATGTGGATGTGAATTCAAGGTTACTTGTCAAGCCTGTCAAGAAAGTGATGCAAGAGGAATTCTATGAAGAAGAATAAGCAGGAGATGAGTTTTTGGCAGTAAAGCCTTGGCTCGGTGCAATCAAAACCCCCACATACGAATACCCCGCCCAATCAATTAAAAATCCTGACGTTAAGATACAGCTGGAGTATGTTCACGGCTACAGATGCAAGGACTGCCGTCAGAATCTGTTTTATATGGACAAATAGACAATCCTGTTTCATGCCGCAGCTGTTGTAATCCAGCACAACATCACTAAGAACACGCAGCTTCTCTTCAATGACCATGAAGATGACATACTTTCAATTGACTACCACCAAGCAAGCAATACTATTGTAACTGGATAGCTAGGACCTAAGCCATTGGTTTGTGTCTATAAAGATGGAATCTTGAGTCAGAAATTCTCGCATCCTGTCACAAAGGGTGTGCTTTCAGTATCATTAATCACGATGCAAGTTTGGCTGTCTGTGCAGGAATGGATGTCGACCATCATGTGGCATTACTGGATCTTAATAAGGGTATTCGATTGGCATATGAAAAAGGAACAAAAAAATCATCATAAAAATAATGTGGACATAAAATTACTAGTTTGTTTCTCTAGGAATCAACCACTATAAGTATTGGAGTGTCAATGGGAAAAGCATTTCAGGAAATTAAGCCAGGAAAAGAGGCAACTTCGTCAGCGCAGTTTACGATAAAGCAACTAAAACTGTTTTCACTGGCTGCTCAGGAGGTATTATTATCCCATGGAAGAGGACCTCACCGGAAAAATAAATAAATCTTATGAAAGATAAATAGAACAATGCGTCAGTTGTCGACTGCTTAACTCTTTATAACCAGAATCTAATTGCTGGAACCAAAGATGGTTTTATCTTTGTTATAAGGCTGGAAAAAAGGACTGTAGAGAACTGTATTGATATGAAAAAGCAGTTTGGCCTTACGAAGGTTTTGTCCTAATCTCCAGGGCTTAGGGCAGTTTCGATAAGGTAGAACAAAATGGTGGTCGGAACTTTCGGCTCAGAAATCTATGAGTTTCAATTTAATAATTTATAAAAGGATCTGAACCTGGGAAACGGCAGGAATATCCTGAAATGCCACTACAGTCCAATAACACCTGGACGAATGAAGTATGGGGGTTAGACATCTATCAGGACTTCATATTAACTTGCTCAGATGATGCCACCCTCAGATGCTGGAGCATTAACAGAAGGCAGCTCATTTCATGTGCCTCTCTCAATATTGGGCCCGATAATATACCTTTAGATAAGGATAAAAAGACTAATGACTTCTGTGAATCTGCCAAAGGACGAGCCGTCGCGGTTTCACCAAATGGAACTGAAGTTGTGGTAGGGGCCAAAAATGGAACTGTCCGAGTTTATACTTTAGATAACGGAGAGCTCAAATTCAAATCTATCTTCAAACATGCAAAGTAGTGGATATCCGACATCAAATTTGCATACAACACTCTCATCATTGGATCTCATGACAATGCCATATACGTCTACGACTACGAAGATGGCAAAATTACACCAGAAAGTACAAACCAATGAAGAAGCACTCCTCTTATATCACTCACATGGATGTGTCTCGCGATAGTTGCTACTTGCAATCGACATGCGGGGCTTATGAGCTTCTATTTTGGGATTTAAACACTGGCAAGCAGATAACTTCTGGAGCAACCATGCTTAGGGATGAAAGATGGGCAAAGTGGACATGTAATTTAGGATGGCCTGTGCAAGGAATCTATCCTAAGTACTAAGATGGCACTTTTATTAACTCTGTGGACCGATCACATTTTTCAATAAATGGCACACTCGCCAAAGATGACCCCAAAAGCCACTATTATTGGCTGCAGGAAACGATAGTGGGAAGGTGACTGTATACAACTATCCTTGCACCATAAAGAACACAGGGTTCGTCGAAGGAAAAGGTCATTCTAGTCACGTAACAACTGTTCGATGGAGTGAAGATGATAAAATGTTGCTGTCGGTGGGGGGAGAAGATCAATGTTTGATGTACTGGTCCGTCAAAAAATAGAAGCCAAGTAAATGATAATGTTGTAATCAAATCCAAGTGTATAATAATGCGGATGTAGAATTTAAATAATTTTAAACAATTTGAGAATATGGTGGGATAGATAGAATAGATATAATACAGTAGAGTTAATAATATAAGATAAGAGCACATAAGAGTAAGAGATTAGATTAGAGCATATTGCAATAAAATAGAGTATAATAAAAATAGAGTAGAATAGAAGAGCACAAAAATAACGCCGAATATAATAACTTTATATAATTTCAACATTCAAACAATTCCTACCTATTTATAAACAGAATACTTATACATTAATAATATATAATAGTTCAACAATGCCCATGAGTCAAATGATGCAATAATCAGTTTATCCCTGTCATAAGTTCATTGCTGAGGATACAACTAACAACTGAACACTCATACTACTGCACTATTGTTTGTTTTATTTACATTGTATTTCTGGTGGTTGTTAGATATGCATACATCAATACATAATTGTTAAGATGGTATGGATAAGGCTGTGGCTGTAGTATTGGAGATACAGTTAGAAGAGTAGTGGGGTTTTAGGTATTATTGGATGTTAGCTGGTTTTGTGTTAATGTTGTAGTATAGATATTTTTGATGTGTATATTCAGAGTATATATGGATAAATAAGCCGAAGATAAGCTAATAAACTATCACTAAAGCAGTCACATCTACAATAAATGTCACCCTATTACTTTATAAACTTAATGTAATAGCGTAGTGGTTATATTCTCATGAATTAATGAATTAATTGGAATATCATAAGTTTGGAGACGAACTATCAAAAGATTAAGTTTAATAAGTTTAATATGTTTATATGTTTATGTATACTTTGCTACTTTCTTCGTTCATAGCAATAACTATCCTATAAATGTTATACAAACTATAGTATTAAAGTGGAACCAATAACACTATAACCTATATAATATTATAATCGATTTATAAACATAGTGATGCACAATTTGGGGTTGGGGTTGGGGTTGGGGTTGGGGTTGGGGTTGGGGTTGGGGTTGGGA
>NW_028282661.1:0-18695 GCF_059751285.1 Brachycentrus maculatus
ATCATGTTCGGCGAGTTACTATAATAAAAATAGTACAGAAAAAAATATGGCACGATCAGGTATGCCAAATACTTGAAAGTGGTCAGGCGGGTATGTATGAGGAGATGCATGAACGTGGAAGAGGCGAAGAATGTTTGCAAAGACAGAGTGGTGTGGCGTTCTATTCTCTCTGCCTACTCCTGCGGGGAAGCGGTGTGATGGTTAGTTAGTTAGTTAGTTAGTTAGTTAATTTAATAAATAATACGTTGTTTCAAAATTCATCACCTTTGCTTTCCATTTTTTCTTAATTATCAAACACACCCCCTTGAATACCTTTCCATCCCCCTAACTTACCCCTCTCCTTATGTATAGAACAGATAATTATTTATTAATTTTTAGTTTATTTTTAAACCTGAAGATGGAATCATAGCTTTCGAAACTAGTCGTCACAATAAAACATGCTCAAGTGGTAAAAAAACAAGTGTTTTCCTTTTACAATTTGAATTTACAACTAATGGTTTTTAGAAAATATGAACTTGAGTTGGTGTAATCGACACCAATGGTGAAACGTAACACCAACATACAAAATGTACAAGTATTTATAGTCGACATTTTGTAATTCACCGACAGCGATGCACATCTACCTGCGAGTTTAATTCATTAAAATAAATTGATTGTCAAATCATTTGCACCCTTTCGAATAGTAATTACTGCAGATTTAATGGAAATTAATTAATGGTGGTGCATTAAGCAAATTACAAATTTTCACATGGGCGGATATTAAATAAGGTGATTTAAACTTTTCGTTTATTCGAATTCATTTGGGCAGTGACGTTTTTAATTCGATTAGTTCGAAAAACAATAATCTGCAACGAACAAAGCGTTAATTCCCATTCAGTGATTAAAAAAATATAAATATTTTTAATTATTTCATTCATTGATTCGGCAGTCACTTTGTGGCAATATCCGTCTATTTTTTATTTAACTTGGTTAATACCAATATTTTTTAAATAATTAGTAAAATCTATTCACGATTAGGCATCATTTTCAATCACCGTATGTGAAGCTAAGTTAAAATTTTAGAGCTGTAATTCATCTTTACAGATGTTGAGAAGTCAAATATATATTTAAATAACTCAAAAAATGCAAAGAAACCCAGATTTGTCAAAAAGTATTTGACTACACTCAATATGTTGTGCAACATATAATAATAATAATAAAACCCTTATCCGCACCCAAATGGTGCATAGGGCACTGCGTCATATAACGCAGTGTTATCTTGATCATTTTTACACATGAAGGAAAGGTGATCAGCCCTCCGCTTCAGGTACCAGTCCAGGGTAATATTGAATAAATATTACAGTGGAAAATCACTTATTTTTATTTGAACCCCCCTGGGAATCGAACCCGGGACCTACAGAACGGTAGCCGAGCGTGCTGACACTACGGAGGCAGACATACAGCAACATATAAGCTGCATAAAAAATTAAAAATCATGTTTTCAGGAGTTTTCCAATATGTCAAAATAATCAGGGGTTCGGATATCAAACCCTATGCAAACAAAAAAGTCTCTGCTAAATAAAAACTTTCTCAATCCAACTTATATGCCTTTTGTGAACTCATATATACAATCCTATGAGATTAACAATATGTGCAGGATTTATTGAATGTTTTTCGCAGATACTTTGTGGCACATTTTAAAAACTTTATAAAATAAAACAACTTTGTTTTAACCATATTTTATTGCTAAACTTTTTCCAACTGGATTCGACAAGAACCTTGTCATCCTCAGGGTTTTTGTACTAATTCTAAAACATTGAAATACTCATAGTTAGGTTAAAGTTGATTACCCTTCCCTTACGATACCAAAAACTTCCACGCACTCCTTATGTATAGGAGTTCAAAAAAATTGAGTATTGAGGTTGTCAATCATGGGTAGAATGGTGAATGTTGCATGTGTGTAAAGTGATCACTTAAGCAGCTTATGACAGGCAGAAGCGTGCATTATATACGATTATAGGCAGAAAAGCATTGCTTTCCTTGAATTACTCGTGTTCCATATAGAAACATGACCAGTGCCTACTATACGTAAACCTTACCTAATTCTGCCTAAAAACTCTGTGTACGCCACTGATGACAAATCATACATAAGCCCTGTAAATGATAAGACTTCTGTATTCTTCTTTATCTATGTTGAGCAATATAAAAAAATTACATTAAATTTTAATGCCGTACTGTCCGCCAACTAACCACTGAGCCGCGATCTTGTTTGCGTTTAATGGTGAGTACATCTGTCGCGAACTTCCAAACACAATGCCCATGGGTTCGCATCCCTGTTGCCGCCATTCTGCTAAACGCGTCCTGAGGGACTTCATTACCGACGTTGGAGACACTCCATGGTGGGGGCCGATCGTGTGGGGTGTGATAATGAGAGGTATCGTGTTTTCGAAACGTTTAATCATCTCGCATAAAAGGGAGAGAGATTTATCGGTCCTGTTTATGGTGGAGATGATCGTTCAGATTAGAAAATATGACATTTGATAATGGTACTATTTTTATTATAGTAACTCGCCGAACATGATCTTTAATCTTATATATATATATATATATATATATATATATATATATATATATATATATATATATATATATATATATATATATATATATATATATATATATATATATATATATATATATATATATATATATATATATATATATATAATGTAATTTTTTTATATTGCTCAACATAGATAAAGAAGAATACAGAAGTCTTATCATTTACAGGGCTTATGTATGATTTGTCATCAGTGGCGTACACAGAGTTTTTAGGCAGAATTAGGTAAGGTTTACGTATAGTAGGCACTGGTCATGTTTCTATATGGAACACGAGTAATTCAAGGAAAGCAATGCTTTTCTGCCTATAATCGTATATAATGCACGCTTCTGCCTGTCATAAGCTGCTTAAGTGATCACTTTACACACATGCAACATTCACCATTCTACCCATGATTGACAACCTCAATACTCAATTTTTTTGAACTCCTATACATAAGGAGTGCGTGGAAGTTTTTGGTATCGTAAGGGAAGGGTAATCAACTTTAACCTAACTATGAGTATTTCAATGTTTTAGAATTAGTACAAAAACCCTGAGGATGACAAGGTTCTTGTCGAATCCAGTTGGAAAAAGTTTAGCAATAAAATATGGTTAAAACAAAGTTGTTTTATTTTATAAAGTTTTTAAAATGTGCCACAAAGTATCTGCGAAAAACATTCAATAAATCCTGCACATATTGTTAATCTCATAGGATTGTATATATGAGTTCACAAAAGGCATATAAGTTGGATTGAGAAAGTTTTTATTTAGCAGAGACTTTTTTGTTTGCATAGGGTTTGATATCCGAACCCCTGATTATTTTGACATATTGGAAAACTCCTGAAAACATGATTTTTAATTTTTTATGCAGCTTATATGTTGCTGTATGTCTGCCTCCGTAGTGTCAGCACGCTCGGCTACCGTTCTGTAGGTCCCGGGTTCGATTCCCAGGGGGGTTCAAATAAAAATAAGTGATTTTCCACTGTAATATTTATTCAATATTACCCTGGACTGGTACCTGAAGCGGAGGGCTGATCACCTTTCCTTCATGTGTAAAAATGATCAAGATAACACTGCGTTATATGACGCAGTGCCCTATGCACCATTTGGGTGCGGATAAGGGTTTTATTATTATTATTATATGTTGCACAACATATTGAGTGTAGTCAAATACTTTTTGACAAATCTGGGTTTCTTTGCATTTTTTGAGTTATTTAAATATATATTTGACTTCTCAACATCTGTAAAGATGAATTACAGCTCTAAAATTTTAACTTAGCTTCACATACGGTGATTGAAAATGATGCCTAATCGTGAATAGATTTTACTAATTATTTAAAAAATATTGGTATTAACCAAGTTAAATAAAAAATAGACGGATATTGCCACAAAGTGACTGCCGAATCAATGAATGAAATAATTAAAAATATTTATATTTTTTTAATCACTGAATGGGAATTAACGCTTTGTTCGTTGCAGATTATTGTTTTTCGAACTAATCGAATTAAAAACGTCACTGCCCAAATGAATTCGAATAAACGAAAAGTTTAAATCACCTTATTTAATATCCGCCCATGTGAAAATTTGTAATTTGCTTAATGCACCACCATTAATTAATTTCCATTAAATCTGCAGTAATTACTATTCGAAAGGGTGCAAATGATTTGACAATCAATTTATTTTAATGAATTAAACTCGCAGGTAGATGTGCATCGCTGTCGGTGAATTACAAAATGTCGACTATAAATACTTGTACATTTTGTATGTTGGTGTTACGTTTCACCATTGGTGTCGATTACACCAACTCAAGTTCATATTTTCTAAAAACCATTAGTTGTAAATTCAAATTGTAAAAGGAAAACACTTGTTTTTTTACCACTTGAGCATGTTTTATTGTGACGACTAGTTTCGAAAGCTATGATTCCATCTTCAGGTTTAAAAATAAACTAAAAATTAATAAATAATTATCTGTTCTATACATAAGGAGAGGGGTAAGTTAGGGGGATGGAAAGGTATTCAAGGGGGTGTGTTTGATAATTAAGAAAAAATGGAAAGCAAAGGTGATGAATTTTGAAACAACGTATTATTTATTAAATTAACTAACTAACTAACTAACTAACTAACCATCACACCGCTTCCCCGCAGGAGTAGGCAGAGAGAATAGAACGCCACACCACTCTGTCTTTGCAAACATTCTTCGCCTCTTCCACGTTCATGCATCTCCTCATACATACCCGCCTGACCACTTTCAAGTATTTGGCATACCTGATCGTGCCATATTTTTCTCGGTCTTCCTCTGCTCTTTTTTCCACTTACATTCCCCTCATAAATTTGTTTTACCTTTCTTACCTCACTCATTCGTTCTACATGTCCAAACCATCTCAACACACCTTTCTTAATTTTATCGATAATGCTTATCTCAGCTTTGCATTCCTTCCTTATTTCACTATTCGCACATCTATCATACATCATTTTGTCGCACATTCTTCTGAGAGATCGCATTTCGACTGCATTCAGTTTACTTTCATCTTTCTTTTGCCAACTCCATTTATTAAATTATTATTCAAATTTAAGTTTTTTAGGATATCTAAATATTCAACATAATTCATAATTTGGCATGTATGGTACTAGGTGTAATCATTTTACTTTATGAGAGTGAAATGAGTGATTTACAAATTCCAAAAAATAATTACTAACAAGACCGCTACGATTTTCTTTCATTCTTATCTTTAAATTTCTCGCAGTTTGCCCTATATATTTTCTACCGCAATCCTAACTTGATATTTCTTACAATACGGAGGCGGACAAATAAAATGTACGATACATAAATTGAATAAATATATTCACAACATTCTGGGTGTGTTCAAATACTCTTAGTTCGCAAATTAGTTCTCTGGATAATCTCCAATTAGGAGTTATTTTTTACGTCTCAACACAGATAAAGAAGAATTTATTTTACATCTATCGTTGAGATGTCAAAAAATTATGTAAAAAATTACTCCTTATGGGAAATATTCTAGATTTGTGAAAAAGCATTTGGACATATTAAAATAAAACGGGAATGTTACGCGTCGTGTAGTTGCATCTAGTTATAAATAATGTCGTGACGAATCGCTCTGAAAAGATGGGAGTCAGTGTAGCGAAAATGAATAATACGTTATTTTAATTTTCAAATGTTAATGTGTGGCAAATCGGCCCGACTTCCCCTATTAGGAAAGAAAGTGTTCGCAAATAGGAACAGTTAGGAATATAATAAAATCCCGGTCGTTAGGGAATAGGGGAGGTCCGGGTCACACTGCGCTGACGGACAATTACGCGTTTTTGTTTGAAATTTATTATTTTGTTTCGTTTGCTATTGTATGCTCAAATGACAGGCGTGTCAAATGAGGATGTGTGAATGCACAATTAGAGTTTTTGATAGCATTGTAAAGTTCGAATATATTACGTGATACGAAGAGAGAGAGAATTGTTTTTTACTCGGTGAATATTGCTGGTAATAAAATCTGAAGAAGGCCGAAAGCTTGGCATGGTTAAGTATTTCAAACACTTGAAAATGGTCTCGTCAGGAGTTGGAAGAAAATGAAAAAAATGGAAAAAGCTAAACTGGCAGAATACAATGGAGTTCTGGTGCCAACCCTTACATTGGTGAGGAAGTGAAGCAAGGAGTTGGCAAAAGAAGGATGAAATAAGACTGAATGTAGTCGAAATGTGTTCGCACATATCGACGGCTCCTACGTAAAGTACCTACTCTATCTGCAAATCTGTTACTTTAGAGGAAAGAGCTTAGAAGATTTTTTCAGGGTATTTTTTTTATTGATTAACGGTTTTATCTGAAATTCTAAACAAGTATTATATGTACATTGAAAACGCATTAAAATAATGTATTAAATCGTTTTAAAATATAATGCCTTGTCAAAATTAAGTAATTCGAGTTTTAGGAGTTCAGTTCATTTCGATCAACTATTTTCATTACAACTCAAGCTAGAAAAAGAAATTACAACAACCATAAAAAAAACCTTTTTTCAATTCGCCCAATGCGTTTCAAATACATCATCTGCTTATATCCACATTCATTGAGTATTTATCTCGACTTTGAGAACAAACCCTTGACCACGTTCAAAACAACTTTTCTGATTAATATTTTCTTGTTTAAATATTTTCAAATTAACAAACTGCACACCGTCTAAAATATTTTTCCTTGCAAGCATATTAGGGGGTAGTTTAGTTGGTGAATAATTAGAGGGTAGTTTTGACAATGAGACACGCGCACAATGCAAACACCCTACCAACTTGTATGGAATTAATGCGATACAAATGTATTAATATTATGAATAATAGGGGTTGTAGCATCCCTTAATACAAGTATGGCGGGTGGCCGTGGTTCTATTACGCACAAGTCAATAAAATTGTGTACCAACAACTTCCTATTGTTAAATTTATATTGCAATTAATTTAATTTTCCCGGATATTATTTTATAAATAAAAATATCATAAAAAGTATATTATGATGTTTTATATATTTAAGACGAAACATCTATTTTATACTAAAGATAATGTCTAAGCATTCCAGAGATTACGACCTGGCATTTGGCTGGCTTAAGTGATCATTTTATACACATGTGTAAAGTTAACATCATAAACATCCACATTGTATTGATTTTGAAAGATGTAGTGTATATGTTCTGATTATTCAATAAGTATTAAAGTGAAAAAATATATATTTTGATCCCCTTGAGAATAGATCTTGAGACCTCCCGCATGGTAACCAAATATACTGACCACTTATCTATGGAGTCAAACACTATAGATTAAAACATTTATTCAATGAGAAATTTAATCAATTTTTTCTATACATTTCGTCGAACAATGATATAATGAAAAATTGCATCCATGTTTTATTTTATCTATAAATTATATTTCATGAAAAAATATATGTTTTTTTTCTGTATAATATAAAAATATATGTTCTAACCTTACCTAATTTAACCACTAAACTATGGAATCCGATACTATAGATTAAAAGATTTCGTATATCTTTAAGAAATTTAATTTTTATGCTCTAAACTTATGAAAGGACATTTTTTTTGTAAATTTGTGTCTATATTTTAATAAATTCATTTAATTTAATAAAAAAATTATTGTAGAACAATAACGGCATTATGAAAATTTGTGTACATTTTTTTTTATAAATAAATGAAATTTATTACGAAAAATATATGTTAACAAAAACATATATTATTATTTTTTTAAAATATATAAAATATATTTTATATTAACAAAAATGTTGGTGTTTTTTAATCGAATTTGGGCTGTAATAATTGATAGCTTCCCCTCTTGTCACCCTTATCAGGAGGGATGATTGTATTATAATATCATTCGTATCGAATCACTGACGTGCTGGAATAGAAAGCCCCTTGCACCAAAAGTTTTATTATTAGTTTCGCGGCTTCCGAACTACCCTCTAAAGATCCGTTTACAAAATTATAAGGGTGTTCTCAACAGTAATGTAATATGATTCTAGCAATCAATGGTATCTTACATGAGTAAATTAATAAAAATTATTATAATACTTATTTTAAATAGCTTAACAAAATTGTAAAACTAAACATAAAATCAAACACGCATACAAAATAAATAACACAAAATTTTCATTTTTTTTTGCATTTCATATACGAGTATATTATATGTTTTATAACTACAAGAACCAAAATAAATATGAATACAAAAAGATCCCACAAAGGCATGGCCTGTCTGTGGATGAACATTTTATTTTAGGTAATAATAAAGGGCCCTGGATAGAATACAATAAAAATCAGAAATATAAATAGATTAAAAGTAATATAAACTTCAAATTTTTGATTTTTACAGAAAACAAAACAAGATGAAAATAAAAAAAGTTAAGAAATAAGCATGTACTTAATGAATTATAAATTTAAAAGAAGAAGCTACTTAGATCTATAAGTGTAAAATTAGTATGAGCAAAAAAAATACTGTAAGTCCCTCTCCAAGCACAAGAACAAAGTCTTTTCATTGGAGAGGAACAATGTAACTAGTATTAAGATATATGAAAAGAAGAAATGTCTTGCAAATTAATTAAATGATGTTTTTTTTAAATAATTGTATTAATTGAAGAATAAATTAAATACACGAAATGAAAACGTCAAAAGTAGCTCAGTTTTGTTATAAAACCATAATTGATCTTGTAAGTAAATTTTGATATATTTATATATTTAAAAATATATATATATATATATATATATATATATATATATATATATATATATATATATATATATATATATATATATATATATATATATATATATATATATATATATATATATATATATATATATATATATATATAAATATATATATATATATATATATATATATATATATATATATATATATATGTATATATATATATATATATATATATATATATATATATATATATATATATATATATATATATATATATATATATATATATATATATATATATATATATATATATATATATATATATATATATATATATATATATATATATATATATATATATATATATATATATATATATATATATATATATATATATATATATATATACATATTTAAATATATATTTATATATATATATATATATATATATATATATATATATATATACATATATATATATATATATACATATATATGTATATATATATATATATATATATATATTTATATATATATATATATATATATATATATATATATATATATATATATATATATATATATATATATATATATATATATATATATATATATATATATATATAAATATATGTATATAATATATATATATATATATATATATACATATATGTAAATGTATATTTTTTTATCAAATTTTTCTTGTTTTCATTGTATTTCTTAGACGCATGTAAATTATACTCAGTTACGTATCTTTGTTTTACCTTTTTTATATAGAATATCTCAAAACACACCTTTTTTGTATGGTAAATGCGTTTGATCATAATATAGGCTGCGAAATATTCGTATAAAACCCGAGCGCTCGCGGGGAGACAGATATATTATTACAGACAAAAAATCAGAGGAGATTAATTTTCCCTTACTAGCTTATGATTATAATACAAACAAACGAACGAATAACATCAAAGAGGGAAAATACCTACCTTTAACAAAAGGGTCAGTTTTTCAATGAGAAGTTTCAAATTATTTTTTGACATCTCATCAAAGATGAAGAAGAATATGGAAGTCTGGGCATTTACGGGGCTTACGACCGTCATAGGCTGATTTAAGTGATCACTTTACACACGTGTAACATTCACCAATTCTACCCATTATTGACAACCACACTACTCAAATTCTTGGAAGTTCTATATATGTGAAGCAGTTTTGAAACCTTGTTCGTGAATCACTAAAACTTCACTAGAGACATCTATTGGTGAGATGTAAAGAAGCTTTTTATTAAGCAGAAACTCTTATATTAGTATGTGAGATCCGAATCCTGGATTATAATCACACACATGAGAAACGCCAGAAAATACCATTTTCATTTTTATTACTAAGCTTATGATTTGACCAGATAATTTATTTACAACATTTTGAGTGTGTCCAAATACTTGTTCACAAAATCTGGATTATCTCCAATTACAGGAGTTATTTTCATATTATTTTTTGACAAAAAATAATATGAAAATAACTGCTGTAATTGGAGATAATCCAGATTTTGTGAACAAGTATTTGGACACACTCAAAATGTTGAGAAGTTTCAAATGTATGTAAAATATGAATAATTAAAAATTTAATATTTTATGGTCTCAATCTTGTACATAGGTTTGCAGCAGCAAATGACACCTCTTTCGGCATTTCGGTCTATCATGTGTCACTCTCTTCAAATCCTCATACGTTGAACAGCCCATATCCTAGTATAAAGATTTTAAACTATGGAAGTCTGAGAATGGAGTAACCTGTAAAAAAATAATGAATAATTAAATATTGTGAAATGTGCCCTAAGCACGGGAAAACTCAGTGAGGGTATATTACCGTAATTTGTAATTTGTTTATTAAAATTTTTTTTTTTGGCTGTGTTCAAATCCTCTTCACAAATCTAAGTTCCTCTTCTTAGGCTTTTTTATGTAAATTGCCATATCAACAAAGGCCCAGAAGAATATGAAGGTCTGGGTATTAACATACCATAGGCTGGTTGAATGATCTTTTAACACACGTATAACATTAATTAAAGTAACGTGGTCAATCATGGCAAGAATGATGAATGTTACACGTGTGTAAAGTGATCACTTAACTTATGTTTAAAATATTATTTTTTGACATCTCATCAAAAATGAAGAAGATTATGGAAGTCTGAGCATTTACGGGGCTGACGACCGTCATAGGCTGGAGTATGTGATTACTTTACACACATGTAACATTCACCAATCCTAGCCATTATTGACAACTACACAATTGGAAGTTCTATATACTTATATGAAACAATTTAGAAACGTTGTTCTTGAATCACTAGAACTTGAATACTAGAGACATCTATTGGTGAGATGAAAAGAAGCTTTTCATCAAGCAAAAACTATCATATTAGTATGTAAGGTCCGAATCCTGGATTATAATCATACAAATGAGAAAGGCTAGAAAATAACATTTATATTTTTAATTATTTCAGCTTATAATTTGATCAGTTAATTTATTGACAACATTTCGAGTGTGTCCAAATAATTGCCCACAAATCTAAATTATCTCCAATTACAATTAATTATCTGTATTTGGAGATAATCCAGATTTGTGAAAAAGTATTTGGACACAAAAAATGTTATCTTTGAAATGTTTTTTCCTGTCACAAGTAAACAACATCTGTTTTATGTGATATATAAAAACAATTTTGTCAAAATTTCAAAACAATGGATCAATACTAGAGAGATTTAAGATTTTTTTAATCATGTATTTTTATATTTTCTTAAATTCTAGCCCCATCTGCACTTAAGTGGACATTATATTTCGACGCTAATAAAAACAAAATAATTAAAAAATCAAGCGTTATTTATCGATTCCAACAATAAGCCATATTCTTCCATATTTTTCTTTATCTATGTTGAGATGTCAAAGTGAAAAAATTATATAAATAAACTACAATCAACAAACTGGGCAGCGCTCAGAATGGCAAGGGTAGATTTCAGGGGTTGGTGACGCCACCAAGATCCTATCTCCCAATTTCCACTCGAGACGTTATCTCGTCCAACAATGGTGGGAGCGGAAGGGTGGCCGCCGCCGAAGGGAGGAGGTAGCTGTCAAAATAGGGGATGATTTGATATCATAATTGGTGCGGTTATCTGCCCAAAAGGCGGGAAAAAGCCGCAAAAATGACTGAAATTTGTTCGAGCTACAGACCTCAAGGGTGCGAATTGATAAAATTTGTTTTTTTTTTTGCCGTTATAATTGATGTTAACATTTTCTAAAATTTTAGATAGAGACCTTCGGAAAATAATAAGAGTCGGAACACCTCAAAAAAGATTATCCAATGACAACGTTGCTGTAGAAGGTATAAACTGTCTGCAAACAGCAACATTCATTCATTCAAATCCTTATCCGCACCCCAATGGTGCATAGGGCACTGCATCATACAAACGCAGTGTGATCTTGGTCATTAATACATGAAAGAAAGGCGATTAGCCCTCCACTTAAGGTACAAGTCTAGGGTAATATGGAATAAATATTAGAGTGAAAAAATAACTTGTATTTATTTGATTTAGTGAAGAATGGCGCAAGTAGAAAAAAGATGAACGCAAAATTATTGCAGTTGAAATGCGATATATTAGACTTAAAATTATGTATGATACATGTTCGAATAGTATATAAGGAAGCAATGCAAGGCTGAGATAAGCATAATCGATAAAATTAAGAATGATGTGTTGAGATGCTTTGGGTATGTGAATCGAATGAGTGAGGAAAGAATAGTAAAACAAATTTACTAAGCCAATGTAGTTGGAAACTGGAGTGGAGAAAAAGCGAAAAAACTCGACATTTTAAATTTTTGCAAAAATTGTAATGTAATCGGGTCATGACTTGGAATAATTGGCGAGTATGTATGAGGAAATGCATGAATGTGGGGCGAAGATTGTTGCGGCGTTCTATTCTCTGTGCTTACCCCTTTCATTAAATTTCATCATGCATAATTATAAATACAATATTGTGTCATTAATTGATTCGGCAGTCACATTGTGGTAAAATCTATATATTTTTAATTACCGTTCTGGAGGTCCCGGGTTCGATTCCCAAAGAGTGTTAAATAAATATAAGTGTTTTTTTCACTGTAATATTTATTCAATATTACCATGGACTGGTACCTGAAGCTGAGGGCTGATCACCTTTCCTTCATGTGTAAAACGATCAAGACAACATTGGCGTGCGGATAAGGGTTTATTATTATTATTATTTTTTTTAATTAATGTTTTACTTCGTAAATACCACTATTTCTTCAAATCTACTGTAACACGTGTTGCATCGAAACACGTGTCACAGTAGATTTTAAGAAATAGTGGTAATTACTAAGTAAAACATTAATTAAAAATATAATATTGCGCTCTGACTTAGTTTTCCAGTACCGAGGTCACATTTTACAACACTTGTTTACAAAACTATACAAAAGAAAATTATTTATGACAAACAATCAAATACGACATGCTAGAATGATGCTTATAATGTCAGTCGCTTATTAGTTTCCGTTTTACTGTACAATATTTTCCATGAATAAACCTGAAAATTCTATATTTTTTTTAAAGAAAAAAAACATTGACTGTAAAAAACATTAAAACGTATAAAGGTCAACCCCCTCGGGCCCACTTGCCTCCGCGCAGGGTAGCATCCAATTTAAATCTGTCACATGACCGAGCGGGCCTTTTGTATCGGCTAATGCCCGATCCGCCCCTTGCAAGACGGTTAGGGTGGTACGATCGGCGGCCGTTATAACGAGCCGTACTATGATATGACAATTATTATTATACTCGTAACTGCAGATCGAAAATATGTTTGTTTATTGTGTGTTGTATTTCAGTAAGGATTCTTTGAGTTCTGAGAAAGTAAAAGATAGTTGGATAGGGATGGGCATTCCAGTTTTCCTTAATATAGACCAAACAAAGCTCTTTTTAAATTGCTCAACTACTTTAACTAGACGCTTTTACAAAAAATATATTTATTTTGAAAACATATTCTGGTATTTTTTTTATCGAGATAAATATAAATGAATACAGGGTGTCCCATAATCCAACGTATTCCTTTTAAGGGTGTTAGGCCAGCTTATGGCTCACCAATAAAAGAAAATATTACCCAAGTAAAAGTACCTTAGTTTTCAGTCAGATCAGTTTTTTGAGTGCCACATCTTCAAATTTTCATATTTTAGGATTCTAATTTGTGTTTCACAATAAAACATAAAAATTATTTAATTTTATACTTTACATTTTTCACTTTACTAAACCAGAGCAATTGTTTACATCGTAATTCATAATGTGTTACATTGAATATGTGTATAATACATAAAAATAAAAATAAATGTATAGTTTAAATATATATATATATATATATATATATATATATATATATATATATATATATATATATAAATATATATATATATATATATATATATATATATATATATATATATATATATATATATATATATATATATATATATATATATATATATATATATATATATATATATATATATATATATATATATATATATATATATATATATATATATATATATATATATATATATATATATATATATATATATATATATATATATATATATATATATATATATATATATATATATATATATATATATATATATATATATATATATATATATATATATATATATATATATATATATAAATATATATATATAAATATATATATATATATATATATATATATATATATATATATATATATATATATATATATACGACTTGTTTTGGAAGCTTCCTTCTTCAGGTCACATAAATAAACATAAATAATTATCTGTTGTTTAAATAAGAAGAGTGGTAAGTTAGGGGGAGGGGGAATAAGTCAAAGGGGTGAAGTTAAATAATAAATGTTAAGCAAAGGTGAAGAATTTTGAAATAATATATTTTTTATTAAATTATTATTAGACTTTAAGTTTTTTTTGGATATCTAAATTTTGAAAGTAATTCATAATTTGGCCTTCGTGTGGTACCTAGTATCTAGTACCTAGTACTTACATACTTTTCTTCATCCGTGTTGAGAAGTCAAAAACATATGAATATGGTATAATATTTTGCAAAACTGGTTTTTCCACAAGACTAATGAACATTTATAAACCAATAATCAATTTGCTATTAAGGGATAACGCTGTATCAATCAATCAACCGATATACTTCTACTTATCTAGATACAGACACAGCATTACGACTGATTTTTTTTATTGCTAGCAACATAAAAAAAATGTATGTCCTTTAGCGTTCGAGAAAAAAATCCAATAGTGTAAAGCTGCCTCCCTATTTGCTGATTGTTACAGGGGGTGTTATAATGGGGCTACCCTTCTTTGAGGGGGTGGGTGTGGTGCTCGGAGTCCCAACTGTGAGTGTCGATGCGTGAAATAGATTTAGCGTCCTAGGATTCCGTGACTGAAAATAGTCAACGCGTTTTAAAATTCGGAACGGAATCAAAGTAAGGGTTAAATTTTTTCATTTCACAAGCATGCACTATGAATGAAAACGAAAATATTGTAAAAGAAAAAAATGTAAAAGAAAATATTGTGTCGGGTTGTGGTCCCGTGGTTAGTGTCGCAGACTCTTCAGTCAGAACTTCTCGGTTCGAACCCACACTACCACGATTCGATACCTATTTCTTTGATACCGCTTAGGCTCACAGAAATAGTTTGAAATTTAAGTATTTTTTTAAATAATAAAAATACAAATATTTCTCTTTCAAAACAAAAACTTTTTTTTTTTAAATAATGTTGAAATAATATATTTATTAAAATCTATTATGAGGACTAGTTTCGGAGCTGTGTTTCCATCTTTAGGACTAAATACAAACCGAAGATGGAAGCATAGCTTCCAAAACTAGTCGTCATAATAAAATAAACTCATGTGGTAAAAAAACAAGTGTTTTCCTTTTACAATTTTATCATGTCTTACAACAAAGTGAATGCCGGAACAAAAAATAAAATGAAAATAAAATATTCCAATCTTCTTCTTTTTATAACTTTATGGTTAACGTAATGGTTAGCGTATTAAACTGAAGGTCCCGGGTTCCATTCCCAAGAAGGTCAAGGAATATATGTGATTTTTCAGTTTAATATTTATTTGATATCAACCTGGACTGGTACCTGAAGCGCAAGGCTTATCACCTTTCCTTCGTGTAATTCACGATCAAGAAGATCACTGCTTCTGTACGATGCTTTGATCTATGCACTATTGAGTGCCTATAACGTTAAGAAGAAGAAGAAGTTTTCTACTCAGTGTTGAGTTAGTTTTTATTTACCCTTTTTTCATCTGAAACAATAGTACTTTTGCTAGTGGGGTAGTTTTGTTAGTAATGTTTGCTTGATAAGTGAGTTATTTAACTATTATTAATACACCTTTACAAAATAAATCTCTCTCTCTAACTCTATGTTCTTTTTTAAGTTGGTAGGTACTAAGTTTTAAAAATTGCCTAGTAATGATAAAAATCATGGTTTATGAACAACCACAGAGAATCGACTAAAACAAAAATTTAAAATCTTAAATTATAAACTTTTAATATAAAAATATAAACTTGTAATTAAAAAAATATAAACTTTCTCTTAACAACAATAAAATTTGATCTCTCTCTAAATATATTACATGTATGATTCTAAGCAGGTAGTAAGTTTTCAAATATTACATAATAATTTTGAAAATCATGGTTTTTGAACTACCGCAGAGAACTGATTTATAAATAAAAAAAATTAAACTTATATATAACAATAAAACCCTTATCCGCACCCCAACGGTGCATAGGGCACTGCGTCATATAAACGAAGTATTATCTTGATCGTTTACACATGAAGGAAAGGTGATCAGCTCTCCGCTTCAGGTACCAGTCCAGGGTAATATTGAATAAATATGACAGTGAAAAAATCACTAATATTTATTTTACCCCCCTTGGGAATCGAACCCGGGACCTCCAGAACGGTAACCGAGCGTGCTGACCATTACACTATGGAGGCGGACGACAAACGTATTCTCCCTCTAAATCTTTGTATGATTCTAAGTAGGTACTAAGTTATTTTTTTATAATATGAAAATTTTATAATGTAGAGCAACAATTCACGATGCATTGACTACAAGGGCCAATGCTCGTAATGGAGTAAGCCGTTCTGTGCGTCAATGGGCACCCTTCCCCGACAAGATTGCCTTATATTTTTACGCTAATATTTTAATTGCTTGCTTAGCAATTCTAATTCTACTCCCGGCGACTGTCACATAATTATTGGAGAATCGTCCTGCATGAAAATTTCACCAATTATCTCCAAACCGTGACATTCAATTAATTCTGATCTAGAAAATGCGAAGATAGACTTTCAAGGGTTGAAGGGTTGTTTTTGGTCAAATCATTTAAAAAATATATTTTATATGATTTGGTATGGTAATTTAACGCTCTTCTTATCATTCACGGTTCATTTTGTGTAATACCACATAAAATAAGTGATATTACACAAAGTGAACGATGAATGATAAGGAGAGTGTCATATGTATATAGATTTTTTTAAATGTTAGTTTCTAAATCTTGAATCTACTCAAGTCACTCAGAGAATGTTTTGAAATATTGACACATAGTTACATTTAAACACGCGTGTGTTTTAATATATTGTATCCACATAAATCATTAAATTAATTTACATAATTTTGAATGTGTCCAAATACTTAATCATAAATCTGTTTTGAGAATAATTTGTAAACAAGTGTTTGTACTCGTCAAATTATATCTGTCAAAAAAAAAATCTTGGTTTGTGATCTGTCGTAGGCTGGTTAAGTGAGTTCCGTGAACAACGATTTAGACACACCCAAAATGTTGTGAATAAAAATAACTGGTCAAATTATAAGCTGCATATTTTTTTAAATTAAAAATCTCTTATGTTGAGTTCTAGTATGTAAAACAATCCAGTTAGAATATTTTCCAATCCAACCATAGATGGCTCTAGTGAACTCACATGTATTTTTTTTATTTAAACCCTTATCCGCACCCCAATGGTGCATAGGGTACTGCGTAATACAAACGCAGTGTTATCTTGATCGTTTACACATGAAGGAAAGGTGATCAGCCCTCCGCTTCAGGTACCAGTCCAGGGTAATATCGAATAAATAGTACAGTGAAAAAAATCACTTATATTTATTTTACCCCCCCTGGGAATCGAACCCGGGACCTCCAGAATATCGTGTCATCAAATTAATGATATTTGTAGGAGTTCCAAAAATTTAGTAGTGGGGTTGTCAATTATGGATAGAATGGTTAATGTAGCAAGTGTGTAAAGTGATCCCTAAACCAGCCTGTAACAGGTCATATGCCCTGTAAATACCCAGATTTCCACATTCTTCTTTATCTGTTGTTGACATGTCAAAAGTATAAAATAAAAATTATTTGTTATTGTTAATAATTTAGATTTTATTATCAATGAATTAACCGACTGATTTGAAATTCGCATTTGAAAAATCTCCCAAAGATATTTATCAATTGCTCTGAATTTTGCAAGCAATATCGATAAAGGTGTGGACAGTTTGGGCACGTGAATCGATTGAGTGAAGGAGGAAAAGTAAAAAAAAAATTGTGAGGTAAATTTAATTAATAATAGAAGCAGAAGAAGATCGAGGAATACTTGAACAAACTTTTCGAATTCTTGAAAGTGACAAGGTCAGGAGTCGGAAAAATCGGTGGATATGTAAAAAATAATGAATGAACGTGAAAGAGTTTGTAAAGACAGATAAGTGATCTTCTCTGCCTACTGCTGCGATAATGTGGAGTGATGGTTTGTTTGTTAGATATATATTGATGTCATCCATAGGGTCAAAAAATGTAATGTCTGATAAAATAA